>NC_047503.1:11019483-11319483 GCF_902827115.2 Pseudochaenichthys georgianus | reverse complement strand
GGTTCTCTCTCCGCCGTCACGGCTCTGCCGTCGATTGGCGGAATTCTCCAGGAGCTTCCGGAGATTATCGCTAAGGCGGCCGCCTGGCGAGATCTCCCCGTTCCCCCAGCTCAGGAGAGCGCGTATTCGGATGATATGTCCGGGGTGTTCTCCCAGGATCAGAGGGTCAAGAGTGATCCGATCTGGCCACGCTTCCCACCCATCAGGAAATACCAGGAGGGAGCGGCAGCGAACCCCAGGACATTGAGGGCCCCTATATCCACCTACACTCCCCTTACAAGGGTAGAAGGATTTACGGATAAGGGTTTTCCGCCCATACCTCCTCTCACAACGTTTTTTGGAGCTAAGCAGGCCAGCACGGTTGCCGGACGGCGACCCATGTTGACTGCCTCCAAGGATCAGTTTGTCGCCCGGCAGACCGACAGGATGCACCAGTGTGCTTACCAGGCGTCAGCGGCGGCAAACAACATTGCATTGCTGGTGAATTCCATGGTGCGTATAGCTGAGCAGTCCAACACCATGTCCTCAGTGGAGGCTGAGCAGATCGGTAAGGCGGCCAGCACTGCACTCACCCTGAGCGCGGCAGTCACAGTTTTGCAGGCGCGGATTGCGACATGGGCGACTCGGGTCCACCGGTTCCTCTGGCTGCAGCAGGGAGCTATACCGGAGGGTGCAGGGAAGGAGCTGATCGAGGCTCCAATCAGTCCGGACGGATTGTTTGGACCTCAGTTCCACACCATGGTGGAGTCAATGAAGTCTGCATCGGAGCAAGCAGACGACATACGACGTCACGTCGGCTGGCTTCAGCCGGTCAAACGTCCCCAGCAACAGCAGCAACAGCAGCAACAGCAGCAACAGCAGCGACAGCAGCGCCCGCAGCACCTGCAACAGTCTCAGCAGGGGCAGCGCGGGCAGCGGCGAGATCAGCAGCGGCGCCAGAATCGCCCTTCGGCGGCTGCGGGGGCACCATCCCATACCTCCGCTCCTCCGCCACAACAGGCGGTGAGTAACAGAGGAACGAAGTACCCCCGCTCCTGGTCTGCTCCTCCGAGAGAGCCTCCGAGGAAGCAGAGCCGAAAGTGACTTTTTGGGGGGGATGTGCGGGAGTATATTTTCAATAAAAATGTTGAAAATTACAACAGTGTGTCTGTAGCATCTGTTTCTCACATTTCCCCCACACTAGTCAGGCCGGTTGTTGTTAATCAGTCGGTTAACAGACAACAAGATTCGCTGCATAAGCCAGCTGTTTGGAGCCTGTCGGTTAACAGACAGCTAGGCTTGCCGTTTGAGCAGGCTGCCTCTGACTTGTCGGTTAGCAGGCGGCAGGGCTCGCTGCACAAGCCAGCTGTATATAACCAGGCGGTTATTAGACAGCGGGGCTTGACGTGTAAACCTGTTGCCTCTGGCCTATCGGTTAGCAGGCAACGCGGTTTTTCCTCTGTCCCACCTACTTCACACGGTCGTAATGAGCCAAGGGCTGTTATTACGCGCCGTGTGAATAGCACTGCACACAACCCCGCTCATCCCTCAGGCCGGGGTGAGAGGCAGTGTGTGGAGACCCCATCGCAGCCCTTTCGGACGGGGCCCCCCTTGGGTTGCTTTACAAGCAACAGCGGCAAGGGCTCTGGCATGGCTCGTCACCATGACTACCACAGTACAGCAAAAGCAGGTTTGCCCGCTCTCGGAGCATTGCTCAGAGTGGCGGCGGATATGTTTGATGGACAGATGGATGAGCAGGCTGATCAGCAGAGGGTACCCTCTGCAATTTGCCTCCCCCCCCGCAGTTCAATGGGATTCAGGAAACACTTCTGTTATCCCAAAAACAGTGTCTTGCGCTCCAGGAGGAGCTGCAGGAACTCCTGGTAAAAAGTGCGATTTCCAGGGTTCCTCAGGGGGAAGAAAATCGGGGTTTTTACTCCCGTTATTTTCTTATCCCGAAAAAGACCGGGGGAATGAGACCCATCCTCGATCTGTCAGCATTTAACAAGGTAATAATGAAAAGACCTTTTCACATGCTGACAATCAAACAGGTGCTGGAGTACGTTCACCAGGGGGACTGGTTTACGTCAATAGACCTGAAGGATGCCTACTTCCACATATCCATAATCCCGGAACACAGGAAATTCCTGCGTTTTTCATTCCAGGGAATATCGTACCAGTTCAATCGACTGCCGTTCGGATATTCCCTGGCTCCTCGCACTTTTTCAAAGTGTGTGGAGACGGCGCTGGAGCCGCTTCACAGAGGAGGGATGAGGGTATTATTTTATCTGGACGACCTGCTGTTGCTGGCTCGCTCCAAGGAGGAGGCTGCTTTACAGACGGTACAGCTCGTATCTCATCTGTCAAGTCTGGGTTTCATCGTCAATTGGAAGAAGAGCTGTCCTCTTCCATCCCAGATTATCGTTTATCTGGGAGTGGAATTGAACTCAGCCTGCATGAGAGCGCGACTCTCACAGCAGAGAGTGGAGAAAGTGACAGCTCTCCTCCGGCGCGTCACACCTCGCAGGGTGGTGACAGCCCTCTCCGTGATGCAGCTGTTAGGCATGATGGCAGCTGGTCACGCGGTGATCCCTCTGGGACTCCTTCACATGAGGAGACTCCAGAGGTGGTTTATTCGCCTGCGTATCGACCCCGTGCGTCAGAAGAGACGCATGGTGTACGTTCCCCCTTCCGTGGGTCCGGATTTAGCCTATTGGAAAAATCTCCATGTCCTGTCAGTGGGGGTTCCCCTGGGCAGAGTGACGGTGTTTACAGACGCATCTCTCGCAGGCTGGGGAGGGACGTGCATGTCCCAGGCAGTGGGGGGACAGTGGCCGGCTCACATGTCTCTCCACATAAACGTGCTGGAGTTAATCTCCGGATGGAGAGTGATCCAACACTTCGCCCCGTTGCTGTTCAATCAGCATGTGTTGATTCGGACAGACAACAAAACAGCGGCAGCATACATAGGTCACCAGGGAGGCGTACGATCAGCGCTGTGATGACGGCTGCTGTGTTGGGCGCAAACACACGTACTCTCTATCAGAGCGGTGTATATTCCCGGCGTGTTGAACAGAGGGGCGGACCTAATGTCCAGAGGAGGTCCTTACCAAGGGGACTGGAGCCTCCACCCCGAACTGGTCTCCCAGGTATGGAGCAGGTTCGGGAGAGCGGAGGTGGATCTGTTCGCTGCACGCGAGAACGCGCAGTGTGCCCTCTGGTTCTCCCTGAGAACTCAGGACCACCCCCCCCTGGGCGTGGACGCGTTCGCACACAGGCCGTGGCCCAAAGGGTTGTTATACGCTTTCCCACCAGTCCCTCTGATCCCTCGGTTCCTGGACCGAGTGCAGGAGGAGAGATTGACAGCAATTTGAATAGCCCCGGAACGCACAGGAGCGTCCTGGTTTCCATACCTACAGCAGATGCTGTCAGGGAGACCGTGGGAAATGCCGTGGCGCAGGGACGCTCTCTCCCAGGTGGAGGGAGCGATCAGCAGTCACCCAGTATTGGGCCAACGTTTGTGGGCATGGCCCCTGAACGGGAACATTTAGAAGGGCTGGGCCTCTCTAAAAGTGTTATCAGTACCATTCAGGGTTCAAGAGCGGCGTCCACCAGGGCATCCTACACAGCCAAATGGACAGCGTTCCAGCGCTGGTGTGTAGGGAAAAGCCTGGACCCCGTTAGGTGCCACCTGCCTCAAGTACTGTCGTTTCTCCAGACATTACTGGACAGGAATTTGGCTTATAGCACAGTAAGAACGTACGCTGCTGCCATTTCATCTTGCCACGTAGGGTTTGGTGTCAGCACGGTGTTTAGTCACCCCCTGACAAAACGGTTTCTACGGGGAGTACAGAGACTCAGACCGGTGTCACGGGCTTTTACGCCTCAATGGGATTTGGCGTTGGTGTTATGCGCCCTGAGTAAATCTCCATTCGAACCTTTGGATCAGGTCCCCCTGAAGTTTTTGTCAGCCAAAGTAGCTCTGCTCCTGGCGCTGACATCAGCGAAAAGGGTGAGTGATATGTCTGCTCTCTCTGTGGCTCCGTCAGGTCTCCAGATCCAAGGAGATGGCAGCTCAGCTGTTTTGCGCCCTAACCCGGCTTTATGGGATATGCTACCACAGCCTCCCGGGTAGAACAAACAGGACTACGCACAGCTTCTTCCCTTCAGCAGTCAGACTGAAACCCCACGCTGTCCCATACTGCCTAGTTGTTGTCGTGTGCTGTGCTGAAGCGCAATTCTGTAGGACCGTGGAGGACCCATCAGTGTATCCTCGGTTATAGCTCCTCCAGAGAGCCTCCTCGACGCTCGATCCTCGGTCCTCGAAGTGCATTTAGAGAAATGAGATGTCCTTCAACATGGCGCGCTGAAATTCATTTCCGGGTCACTACCGGAGGACCGAGGAGTCGAGGAGTCGAGGAGGGGGATTTGATGAAATTAGAAAGGGCCAGGGGGTGAACACTTTTCAAAATAAAAACAGGAAACCAAAACAAAACACAGACAGATCGTGACATGGTTAAGGTTATGGTATGGTTATTAAAAATGTATGCACACTGTCAGGCAGACACATTCTGTGGGAAAGATTGTGGTTACTATCTCCTTTGCTACAAAAAGGTCACACTGTGTTCTGCATTGCCAATGAACATTGGCATTTGATGTAAATCGTGAGGTGCATCGTTGTACGAAATTGATGTTATCCTTCAGAGGTAGCTCAATTTCAGATTGTTCTACTGTACCTTAAGCCATTGCTCCTTTTACTTTTGAAGAACTATCAATCATGATGCAATGCTAGAGTGTTTGCTCAACATCCATTATATTTAAGAAATGTGAATATATTGGAACGATTTGCAGTCAGTGACTTTCTAAAGTCTACAACCCACAGACATTGTAAGCCACTTGTATCTCCATCTGCCAGCATGTATTGCAGTCATATTTACTTCTTGCTTATTTTATTTTTCTTTCCCCTTCAGTCTGTTCTCAGCTAGTAAAACACATGCTCAGTTATTGTGAGGTCAAGTGAATGAAGATTCCACTTTGACACCCTTTCTCAGGACCATTGGCATTGGCATTAAGAAGATCATACACCCCTATACTATGCTCCTATTATTTTGATGCAAATGCAGAGTGTGCTGGATTAAAGAGCCAAGATAATTACACAATACTACAGTCCACAGCCATGCTGGAGGCTCTGTGAAGCTCAACTTAGGCCCGGTATTGTTATGCGTTTAATAGTAAAGTCAACATGCTGATGTATAACGTTTGCTATGCACACCATCTTATATAAGCATTCTTGATGCAAACATTAGCTAACTTTTGCTACACACAAAGTACAGCTGAGGCTGATGACAATGTCAATGTAATATAGTAGGTATTTGGTGATAAACCAAACTATGAGACACCACTGACAATTAGATACCAAGGAATGTTTTATGTGTTTATTGATTGTTATGTGTTTACATGCCCAGGGACTGCATATGGAAATGAGATGTTAACTCTAATCTGCTATAGCATCCTTTCTCTCCTTGTGATTGATGTTTATTTATGCATGTCACTTGTTCAATAAAGACACAATAATAACATTTCCAACTGCTGATCGCACGAGATGAAGAGTCTATACAATGTTATGGTAATCCATTCAATAGTTATTTAGATATTTAATTCACAGCCCCAGATGTACATTTTACAAGGAAAAATCAGGGGACGTCCAAGATAGGATACTTCATCATTGTCTTCAAAAAGCTCTGTGTCAATCTATAGAGTCGATGTTGAGGTATTTTACGTGGCAAGTAAAATTGTGCCGGTCTCACAAGACGAGGAGCTAGCTTAATTTCAGCTAAACAGTCTTAAAGAAACTCTGCAGCATAGATGTCAGCTTTCATGAAGTTTAATGAGTATGGTGAAAATGTAAACACAATACAGACATATCATCACTGTGACTGTCAACCCAGCGCTTGAGCTAAATTACATTACATTAAGCTGACGCTTTTATCCAAAGCGACTTACAATAAGTACATTCGACCAGGAAGACACAACCTTGAAGAAAACATAATAATATAAGTACATCAGGTTTCATAGAGCCAAGTATTTCAAGTGCTAGTCAACTGGCTATAGATAAGCCAGTCCTTTATTAGTATATAAGTGCTCTGTTAGCAGTTATTTGTTAGTAATTCTATCGCTCGAGGTGGAGTCGAAAGTTTTCAGTATGCGCCGGAAGGTGTGTAAGCTTCCTGCCGTTCTGATGTCAATGGGGAGCTCATTCCACCATTTTGGAGCCAGGATAGCAAACCCACATGTTTTTGCTGATGGGAACTTGGGTCCCCCTCGCAGCGAGGGTGCAGCGAGTCGTTTGGCTGATGCAGAGCGTAGAGCACGCGCTGGGGTGTACAAATAAATAAATAGATAAAAACACAACACGCTACGACACGTATCGTTAAATATATTTGCTTAGCTTAGCCGCTCAGCAGTCTGGCTGCTGTAAACTAACTTAAAAAATAAACATAATACAAAATATCTCACTAGTTGTAATGACACAGTTTGCCTGACAACAATACGTATAACAAAAATAAACCTGACCTTGAACTGCCTCCCATGAAATTAACTAACAAGTCAGGGTAAACAGGAAATTGATATTTAACTGAAATATGGTCATGCTCATGAGCTAGCACATAGTGAACAAGTGAACATAGATGGGAAATATATGAGGGGCAGAAAAGAAAACATTCACCTGATAGTGGCAACAGGGGCGTAGCACAAAACTCCGGGCCCTATACACAAGCTGTCTCTGTGGGCCCCCTTGTTCTCTTGATCCATGTCTCTAATGCACCTTTTAAAATGTATTTACAAATGACTGAGCCAACAACTGTACACATGGATCGGAAGCGGTTATCAGGGAAGTCACTAATGAACTAAAATAGAACTAAGGTATACATAGTAACAATAATCTGTGCACATTTCAACCCTCTTTCTTCAACATACTGTAGTTTACAATTACTTTACTATGGTTAAATGAGGTTTGCTTGGAGTATCATGCTTAAGATTGTTGGTCAACCCTGTCAGAGACTATATGACTCATAACAACCTAGTGAGGCTGTCCAACAACATAATTTCTGACCCAAACCATGTCATGAACAGTGAATATGAACTGCTACCATCTAATCGGAGATACAGGGTCCCACGATTCAATAAAGTCAGACTGAAGCACTCCTTTGTGCATCAGTCAATCCTCACAGTAAATACAGAGCTAAATCAGATCAAATGCACGCTGAAGGCTCTTTGAGCAGCTTTTCTCTCACTGATTGTGCTGTTATGTTAAATGTTTGTTGTTTGTGTTTCATGTATATTTGTCTGTTGATGTTGGACATGGAGCTGCTGTGACGCAAGTCAAATTTCAGACTTGATCTGACAAATAAAGTATCGTAAGAGAACATTCTTGGTGTTTGCGACGAAGGTAACTTCGTCACTGTGGACTGACGGCTTCGGGCTTTGTACTATTGCACATGTGGTTTTATTTTGAAAAGTGTTTCCCTTTCTCCATGTCTGTTACTCCTGATTATGTTCACCTGGTACCCTGTGTTGTTTATTTACATAAACAATAACACACACAAAAATCAGAAAGTATATATGCCAACAAGCAAAATAATTAAAACTTTAGAAAGCTGAACCATTTTTACAAATTATGCTTTGGATAATATGATTGATCTTGCAGTTATTGAAAAAAATATGGATAATGTCTAACTTCAAACTCTAATGTATCTTACTGATGAAACTGATGATATTGGATTTCATTCCCCAGTAAATTTGACGGGTCTTCTTGTTAGCAATATCATTAGCTGAAGCTCTACTTCGTTGAATAATCTACGTTTAGAGCAAGCCACTCAGGAAGTTAGCCAGGCGCTGAAGCAAATTCTCATTGAATTACATTGGGAAAGAGACGTCTGTAAATCTAATAATGTTTTTGTTTTAGTTAAATCAACTTTCCAGTATGAACACTTGAATAGCCCTTATTTATATCATTAAACCCTAAACGTTTTTAAAAAATGCGCTTAAAGATGAAAACAGAGTTATTTTCCCTCCTGCATTCATGTGACAGAGCCGAGAGCGGCTGAGACGCAGCGGCTGGGAGGCGGGGCTTAAGGACAACTAGTGCGGGGAGGACTACACCATTTTCCTCCTTTTGTGAGGGGTGAGAGAAGCCCCGGGCAGTAAGTCAGTCCCACTTGTCCCCCCACAACGACGCCCCTGAGTGGCGATAGAGAAACATTTAGGGGTCACAAAAGTCACTTGGATTCAACCTCAGAGCCTTTAATGGCTTTGTCAAGCTACATTGCAAGAGGAAATATTTGAACTTGGACGAGTGCTGAACCAACTGAAAGTCCAACATTGCCATCTATAGAAGAATGCTGCTATAATTGGTACATTTATGCAACTAAAGACTTTAAGTCTGAAATTAATATTCTTGTCTCACCTCCCTCAACTTCAAGCCAAAACAATGGTACATAACAATTTGCATCCCTGTCATGAGAAGTCAAAAGGTCTTAAACATATAAGAAACAATTGATCCAGTAGTGCTACGATTAGCTTGTACTGTACACATGGTATGCATTCAAATATAATACATCATTTATTCTGAAGTGCAGTAACAGGAATGATTATTGATTAACCTTCAAGGCTTACACAATGACACTTCATGCATTATAAATGATCAGTTCTTCATCTTTCACTGCCCGGTCAGTGATATGGATGACATATATTCTCAGCACCAGTGCTCTAACGCCTATACCAACTGTATAACATTATACAGCTTTGTACCCTCTGTCGGGCATATATCTGTACCACTGCAAAGTCTTTCTCTCTCTTTATCTCCCACACATATACAGATGTAGCGCTTCATTTCAGACGCCTACCCGTGCGGGTCCGTGATCGGCACGGGGTGGGCCCCTGCTGAAAAGGAAAACCCCCCCGCAGGACTTGAAACGCCCCCTTGATAAATAAATGTAATTTTAATTAAACCAGCTGCAATGGATCATGGATCCACCAGGGGGAGCCGTGCAAAGCTGCCACACTGGAACTCATGTGAAATAAACAGCTGATAGGTCTACAGGTATCTGATCGGATATTTGTTAAGATCCATATGTCACGGATAGGATCATATTCTGTGCTAAATAAGAGACATGTAATCATTTACAAAACATCACCATGTTTTTATTTAACAAAATAATGTTGTTTAATTTACATAGGCCTAGGTGTAAGTACAAAACATCGCAATGTTTTTTCATCAGGAAATGCAGCCCGGCTCAAACATACAGCGATGTCCTCTCACAGTACCATGGAAAAGTGAAAGTGACCAGAGAGGAGTGATGATTGGTTAACGCGGGGTAACATTTCAAGGTAAGCCAATCAGAGACAGAGTTGGGCAGGTCTTGCCTTATGGGGAAAATACACAGACACACAAACACGTGCTAACACACACACATACAGGGCAACGCCCACCACCAGCACACACACTATGGCAGATGCAAGTATCAGCGAGAGCAGCAGCGCATTTACAACTTGGATATAAAACCACTATTTTCAATTTCTGGGGATAAAGGACGCACAAAATATTATGGTCAAATGTAAACTGTGTGGAGGACAGAAAGCATTGTCCACATCGAATAACAGCAATGCCAATCTCCTGGAGCACCTAACTAATGTACATGAGGCTATAAAACTAGTCGCCAAAGACCCCACCGTCTCAACCACCGGCAGTGACCCAGATGGAGCAACACCATCTAAACAGCCAAAAAACGATTTTTTTTTTTAAATCGCCACATGTCACGAGTCAACTAAACAGATTGATTGCTGAAAATAGTTTGTTTGTCTTCAGTGTCAGTCTGACAGTTTATTATTTATCTAATTCTTACTGCGAATAGAGTGTAGTTCTTGTTTAATTGTTACACTGTCAAAATAGTGTAGTTCTTGTTAATGTGTACACTGTGGTGATTGACATTATTCACCCACGGATCTATGGGTTGGGGTATTGTTCTGCACGGATATTTTAGTGAACCGGACTTCCTGTTTCCGCCGGTCTTCGCTTCCCGGGAATGTAGTTGTGTACAATGGTTTTCAGATGCTAAATAAAAGTCTAGCTTGTACCTTTGATACCCCGCCTCCGACTCCCATCTCTCGACACCACAACACTGCCAAAAGAGTGTAATTCTTTGTTCAAATCAAATCAAGTTTTATTTATATAGCACATTTATAAACGATTTTTGGTCGAGCCAAAGTGCTGTACATATAATAAAAATAGACTACAGTAGAGACACTTTACAGCAAATACAACAGCACAGATTGTTTTAGTTTTTATTTCATATTGCACTACTTAAAACTTGATTGTTGAGGCTACAATAAAGATGCCTGCTTTATTGTTATTGCACAGATTACAGATTGCAGTTTAGCTTCTAACGGTGCAACAAGCAGTAAAGTGAAAAGTAATGTACACAATCTACAGAATAAAATATAGAATGAATTGAATGATAAATAAACAGTGAGCTTGGGTATGAATACACTAGCAGCATGTGAGCAGTATTAACAGTGTGTATGAATATGCTAAGATATATAAAGTATGAAAACGGTAAGCAGTGCAAGTATAGTATAAAATATATGGATATTAATTTCATGATAAACATTGTGGAACAATGATGAAAAATGTGAATGGAAGTGGCGATGTAAAACTGACACAAAAGAACAAGAAACAAAAATATTTTGAGAAGCCCCCACCCCCCATGTTGCCTGTGCTGTATGCTGCAAACTCTTTGTTTAAAACTAATTGGCCATCGGAATGTGTGGAGTAAGTCTCCCAAGCACATTCCACAGATCTCCCCCCCTCCTGTGATCTTCCAACCCTCAGTCTGTAGGTTTGTGTTTGCATATTTCAGTGTTAATTTTGGCAGCTATTTTTGATTTAGTCTTAGTCTTTAGACGAAAATGGTTATTAGTTTTAGTCACATTTTAGTCATTCCTATCCTTCGTAGTTGTAGTCTAGTTTTAGTCGACGAAAACTCAAAACGTTTTAGTCAACTTTTAGTCGATGGAAAATTACTTTTTAGTCAACTTTTAGTCAAAATGTGTCTCTATACTCTCTGAACGCTCCGTCCCCGGCAGATCTCTGTGTCCGCTGCAGCATGTCTGTTAGGCCCTGCCCCCCGCACACAGAGAGACACAGGGAGATCGCTCTTCTGGAGTGAAGAGAGCGGAAATAATGATATTGCAAGTTAGAAACGTAAGATGCATTTTGACAGACAAGATGGACACTTGGGGGAAAATATGCTGCATTTTGAATGTCCGATAGTCCACCATTAACACCTTAGTCCCGTCTCGTCTTGTCTCGTCAACGCAAACTAAATATACATTTCGTCATAGTTTTCGTTATCAAGAATCTATTTTTAGCTCGTCATCGTCTCGTCTTAGTCATGTAAAAAAGGTTGTTGAAATTAACACTGGCATATTTAAACTGTCGCACTTTCTATCGCGGTACGAAAGGGTCTGTGCCGGAAATATCAAACATTTAATAAAAGTGAAAAACAATGAACAAGACTTAACGTATTCATCATAATTAATTATATTTATTTCGTTTGGATGTAGGATTTTTGACTTTGTTTAGAGCAGTGAGTAGTAGTAATCATACTGTTTCAATCACATTAGTATGCATACAAAGTGACAGGTGGACACGCCCCCAATTATGCAAATGAGCTAAATCCGTCTCCCATTGGCCAATGAGCTAAGTCCCGCCTCCCATGTCCCGCCTCCCATGTCCCGCCTCCCATTCTTTGATGTCAGATTGGCGTGAAAGGCCCCCCGGCATGATAATTTTGTTGTATCGATTAAGATAGTTAAGGTATTTGACCCCTGACCCAGAGAGTGGAGTAATTAGACTGCAATTAGATTAGCCCCAGGCACCCCTTTTGTGTATAGGTCTTTTGTTGCATTGATTAAGGTATCTGACCCCTGACCCCGAGAGTGGAGTAATTGCCCCGCAATTAGATTAGCCCCAGGCGCCCCCTTTGTTGTATAGGTATTTTGTTGTATTAAATAAGGTATTTGACCCCTGACCCCGAGAGTGGAGTAATTGCCCCGCAATTAGATTAGCCCCAGGCAGTCCCTTTGTTGTATAGGTCTTTTGATGTATTGAATAATATAGTCTCTTTGACCCCTGCCCCTCAGACCCCTTTGTTGTCTAATCTAATTAGCCTTTGATGCCTCCCCTTTGATGTGATATGTAATTTCACACTGATGAAAGCCTCTGTATAAATGCCTACCCTCCCAGCCTCCCTCCTTTGCCCCACCCCTCCTGAGGCTATGGCAATCAGAGGAGTGTATAGAGATATGCTCAAAACTAAATTTAAAAAAGACAGACAATTCAGCTTTCAACCGTCTGAAGCGCCAGACAAGAAACGAATGCGGCATAGGGGGTTCAGAGTACAGCCTCTTTCTGGTCATGTGTGTTGGAGGAGGGGCTCTGTAAGGAAGGTTGAAGGAACGAGCAGGATTTCTCCCCCGGTTTGACTGCAAAAGACTCTGACTTTTCTCCAATGGGCTCCGCCTACCACTCAACATAACAAGCCCCACCTTTCCTCACCAGATCATTTAAAAATGAGAACCCTTCAAGGACATTTTAGAGAGCAGCAACCATGGATCTGAGAAAAACCAAGTCTCTCCCCACAATCTGCAGCCTGGAGCAAACGTCTGGAGGACCTCCATCCTCACCTACAATTTGGACACCAGATCTGGACAGCGCTATGGCTGGCATTGATATTACAGGATGGTTGAATATGTATCAACCTCCACACACTCACTAAGACACCTAAAAAACGTTATTGCCCTCTCTAGATCTGATTCAGTCTTTGTTTTAAATGATATGTGAGTGCTAAGGATGTTTCTTTTAAAGTTTTTTTTTGTGAAACTGTTAACTACAAGGAAGTATCTGCTTGCAAAGAGGGTATTCATATTAATTTAAAAGATCTTGTTTAGTTTTGTATTAGTGATAACTAAGGATGTTCTCTTTAGTTGTAGGATTGTGAACTAATGTATAATTACTTTTATTAACTATAGGTTTGCATCCATTAAAGTGTATCTTACAGTTCCTTTGCGAGTGAATTACACACAAATCTGCAGAGTTTTATGTTTTGGATATCGGGGGATGGTGGGTTAAGAGACAGATTCTTAACTAAATCTTTACACATAAATCTGCCGTATGTCTGTAAAAAAGTCTTTAAATCAAAAAACTTGCTTAGAGTCAGAAGCCTAACGAAATCTCATCAAACAGAGTACTTTATGTTAGTGATCCTCTTTTATACACAAAAGTGTATCTTTTGCTGTAGGGTGTACTATTAGATTGTTGTTGTACCCATACAGAATGTGTGTTTCTGCCCCATTTCACTCCATACAGCTCCAGGCTGATCAGAACAAAAGTGTCCATAGCAGACGCAGAGTCTCCCCACTACGGGGGGGCGAGAAAAGACACATAGCTAGCTACCTTGATAAGGAATCATTGATAGGGTTTTTTGGAGGCATGACCTGATATTGTATCTGAGGGGTTTATAAGACAAGCTGATGTTTGCAGTTAGTGAAAAACAGACGATGAGTTATCCTGGCGTCCCTGCTATACGCTTTATTGATCTGGACCTCATCACAAACCAATGTGGTGAGTACTGTTTTATAATATCATGTATATTATGGGGATGGTATATTATTAGATACTTTAAATGTTATATTTTTTCTATTTGCAGTAGAGATTCTATGTGCTGAAAACCCTAATGTGAGGGGTCATAGGATTATTGAAATACTAGGTGAGTTTCTGTTTTTATTTTATTTTACTTCTTTAACATGTTTTACTAAAAAGTATAAAATAATGTGGTGTAGATTCTAATCAAATCTTTTTTGTGTGTCTCAGCTCAGGACACTCTGAGTCAAATAGGGCCTCTGGTATTAGAAAGGATCGGCTGTGTACTTGGAGCCTACCTTGATTCATACCCTGCAGAGAGTGAGTATATTTAAACTAGTTGTATTTTATTTTTATGCTATCAAATATGTTTTATGTGTAAAGTACCCTTTAATAACGTTTTGTTATCTTTTGGTTGAAAAGGTGGTGAAATCGCCAGCACAGATATTAAACCAGGATCTCCATACCCTGCAGAGAGTGAGTATATTTAAACTAGTTGTATTTTATTTTTATGAAATCAAATATATTTTATGTGTAAAGTACCCTCTAATAACGTTTTTTATCTTTTGGTTGAAAAGGTGGTGTAATCGCCAGCACATATATTCAACCAGGATCTCAAGGCCTCTCCTATGAATCCGCCAGCAATCTACTTTTTGAGATAACTGCTGACCCCCTGAGGACACCAGTCAGATATACCCTCCCCTGTGACTCAGATAACCAGGCAGACTGGAATATTTTCAATGCTATCCATCAGAACCAGCAACACGAGCAGCAGCGGCAGCAGCATACATCTGAAACCGTCCTACTACAGATCCCCCCAGAATTGCAGGCTAAATTTGACGTGTACAGTGTATTTCTAGACAATTACGAGTTGCAGTCAGTCCCAGACACACTCCTAACGAGTCAGACAGACTCACCCCGTAATCAAGCAGCGGATGAATTATACGCCCAAACGCATCGTGATATACAGAGCGATATCCTGCTCCTGACAGATCCCTTACTGACGAGATATCATACAGGTAAATAAGTTGTATGGTTATTTTACAAGATGTTTTGATAAATGAATAGTTGTTAAATGTATAATCCTGTGTTTTTAAAATACTTATCCTTCTTTTTTCTCTGTCTTTTTTTATATACAGATCAGACAAGCCATTATCGAGAGGAACCCCACTGCTGCGACTGCGAACTTTTCTGGACACACCACTGAATAAATTGGAACGGGTCTCATGTAAATTGATGCTGATGTAACCATACGGTATGTTTCTTCAACTGTGCCAATTGTACTTGTGATTTTGTTTTGCATAAACGGTCAAACATGGATGATTTAGCAGATAGAGAAATCTCTTTTCTTCAGTCTATAAACGACATAAATGAACTAAACAGTGATGAGGAATTCGTGTACGGAGATATGCCATTTCCTCAGTGTTCGGGCAATATCAGTGAGTTAAACGACGAAGAACCTTTCATCTCATCACAAACAAACTCAATCCATCCCACAACATTAGACAGCACTCTGGACTGGGTGTTAGATTTCTATAAAAACTCTGACACCTACCCGGGTCTTGGGCTTTTAAATCAGCTCACAGATGGAGTGCGCCAACTGCATGGAGTAAGTAGCATAGCTTCACCCATAGTCGAGTCATCAGTTTCCGCAGTCCAGAATGGTGAATGTGTTAATGCCAGCAGGGGTTACTCTGAATTACCAGTTTGCTCCAGGCAAACTGGTGGTGGTAGACATCAATGTGCATGTTAGACCCAATTCCAACTAAGCTGTTGAAGGAAGTTTTTCCATTAATTAGCACTTCTTCATTAAATATTATGAATATGTCTTTATTATCAGGCTATGTTCCACAATCATTCAAAGTAGCAGTGATAAAACCGCTTCTTAAAAAGCACAACCTCGATCCAGAGGTTTTAGCCAACTATAGACCTATTTCTAATCTTCCGTTCCTCTCAAGAATTCTTGAGAAAGCGGTCGCAAAACAGTTGTGTGATTACTGAAATAACAATGATTTATTTGAAGACTTTCAGTCTGGCTTTAGAACACATCATAGCACAGAGACAGCTCTGGTTAAAGTCACAAATGATATTCTAATAGCCTCAGACAAGGGACTATTCTTGTTTTGCTCGATCTCAGTGCTGCATTTGATACTATCGACCATGATATCCTATTGCAAAGACTAGAGCACTTAGTTGGCATACAGGGAACTGCTTTAGGCTGGTTTAGGTCCTATCTATCTGAACGCTCTCAGTTTGTACGTGTTAACGATGAATCTTCCATGCAAACCAAAGTTAGCCATGGAGTGCCACAGGGCTCAGTGCTCGGACCTATTTTGTTCACATTATATATGCTTCCGTTAGGCAATATTATAAGGAATCATTCTGTAAACTTTCATTGTTATGCGGATGATACTCAACTATATTTATCAATCAAGCCTGATGAAATTAATCATCTAAATAAAATTCAAGACTGCCTTAAGGACTTAAAAACGTGGATGACCTTAAACTTTTTGATGTTAAACACGACCAAAACTGAAGTTATTGTACTTGGCCCGAAGAATCTACGAAACAAATTATCTAAAGATATACTAACTATGGATGGCATTAATTTGGCCTCCAGTGAGACTGTAAGGAATCTTGGTGTTATATTTGATCAGGATTTATCCTTTAACGCCCACATAAAATCAATTTCAAGGACCGCCTACTTCCATCTACGTAACATTGCAAAAATCAGGCATATCTTGCCTCAAAACGATGCAGAGAAACTAGTCCATGCATTTGTTACTTCTAGGCTGGATTATTGTAACTCTTTATTATCAGGGAGTACCAAGAAGTCAATCAAGTCGCTTCAGCTGATTCAAAATGCTGCGGCTCGTGTACTAACCAGAGTTAGGAAAAGGGACCACATTACTCCTGTTCTGGCTGCCTTACACTGGCTCCCTATAGAACACAGGATAGAATTTAAAATTCTTCTTCTCGCCTACAAAGCCCTTAATGGGCAGGCGCCATCTTACCTTAAAGAACTCATTATACCCTACTGTCCTACTAGGGCATTGCGTTCCAAGAATGCAGGGTTGTTGGTTGTTCCTATAATCTCTAAAAGTACAATGGGAGCCAGAGCCTTTTCTTATCAAGTTCCACATTTGTGGAATCAGCTTCCAGTTTGTGTTCGGGCGGCAGACACCCTATCCGTTTTTAAGAGTGCGCTTAAGACCTTCCTTTTTGATAAAGCTTATAGTTAGGGCTGATTAGATTCAGCCCCTAGTTTTGCTGATATAGGCTTAGTTTGTCGGGGGTCATCTTACTTCTTCCTTCTCTCTGTCTATACCTGTGTACTCTCATGTTCCGATTAACCCAGCTTCCCCAAATGTCTTTCTTTTGGTGTCTATATACGCTGGGATCCGGAGTCATGGATGATCCTGCGGTCCTGTGTCCTGGATCGCGAGCGCTGGATCTTGAGTCGTGGCTGTGGTCCTGGATCATAAGTCCTGGATGGATATCCTCGTGGATTCATCTTCCTATTATACACACATGCATTTCCAAACATCTGGACTACCTATGTTGCAAATGTATTATCTTTTCAATTTACACACGGCATCTATTGCACGTCTGTCCGTCCTGGGAGAGGGATCCCTCCTCTGTGGCTCTCCCTGAGGTTTCTCCCATTTTTCCCTTTAAACTGGGTTTTCTTTGGAAGTTTTTCCTTGTACGATGTGAGGGTCTAAGGACAGAGGGTGTCGTATTGTCATACTGATATTCTGTACACACTGTGAAGACCACTGAGACAAATGTAACATTTGTGATATTGGGCTATATAAATAAACATTGATTGATTGATTGATTTTAAACAGAATGCTTCAGAAGCCGCAGGACCCTCGTTACAACACGGAGGGGGGGCTAATCGAAATGCCACACCGAGTGTTTTGTCTCTACCTGTATTCAATAACACAGAATTGCGTCAGTCTCTAGTCCTAACTCCTCCTAACGATGAAGCAGACTTTACAGCCTATTATAGGGTTCTGATGAACAATGTACAGGATATGGTAAATAAGGCTTTTTCACTGGCAGAGAGGGAAGATATTGTTCAGATTGAGCTCCGTGGGGAAGAGCTACAGGCTAATGTGTCAGCCATTTTAAATGTAAATGGTGATGACAGTCTGAGTGATTTTGAAGATGCGTTATTCAATGCAGTGCAGTCAAATGTGGAGGTAATGGCAGACAGCAACCTTGAGTTAGTGGTGCAAATTGTACAATCCCCCCGTGGCGGTACCCGTGGTGGTGCTAAAAGATTGGCTGATAAAATGTTGGACAATTCATTTCATTTCAAACCTTTATTTATACAGATAAAATCCCATTGAGATCATTGATCTCTTTTCCAAGGGAGACCTGCTCAAGTAGTTCCACATGAAACATAAAAGCATAAACAGAACAACAAAAGGACATCATTCAGCATCATTTACAAAATTATCCACATAAACAGTTACCAATAGCTTCCGATTGAGTAGCATCCAACCGAGCTTTAAAAACATTTAGTGGCACCAGATTGTTCAGTTTCCATTTAATTTGCAGACTATTCCAAGACAGAGGAGCTGCGCATCTAAAAGCTGTCTTCCCTAAGACAGTCCTAGCAGTTGGCACATTTAATAAAACCACAGCATTTGATCTCAGGCAGTAGCCACTTACAATTCTCCGTGAGATCAGGGAGCAGATATAAGATGGAAGTTTCCCTAGCATGGCTTTGTATATAAAAATGTACCAGTGACTGAGCCTCCGTACAGTTAGTGAAAGCAAACCAGCCCTTGCATACAGGGTACATTGATGGGTTAATGCTTTACAGTTTGTCACAAATCTCAGTGCACTGTGATACGCAGCATCTAACTTGACCAGGCAATTGGCAGGTGCATTCATATAGACCAGATCCCCATAGTCCAGCACAGGTAAAAAGGTCACAGTGACTAGCCTTTTCCTGGCCTCAAGCGAGAAACAGGACTTGTTTCTGAAAAAGAACCCTAGCCTAACCCTCAGTTTTTTTAGCAGGTTATTGACATGAAGTTTAAAAGAGAGACAATCATCAAGCCAGATACCAAGGTATTTGTAACAGGCAACAACTTCAGGTTTTGTTCCTTGCGTAGTTACAATATCTAAAACAGGCTCTGGTGTCTTTTTAAAAGAGCATTACCTTGGTTTTATCCACATTTAAAAGAAGCTTTAATTCAGAGAACTGAGTCTGAATAATGTTAAAAACAGCCTGTAATTTAACAACAGCCTCCTTAATGGTGGGACCTGCACAATACATCACAGTATCATCCGCATAAAAATGTAAAGTAGCTTCATCCACATTATCACCTACGCTGTTAATATATATGGAGAATAAAAGTGGTCCTAAAACAGAACCTTGTGGTACACCATTAGAAATGTTTAACCACTCAGAAGACAGTCCATCAAAATGAACACATTGGGACCTTTCAGAGAGGTAGTTCACAAACCACCCCACTGCATGGCTGGATATGCCAATACTGAGTAGCCTCTGCTTTAAGATGAGATGATCAACGGTGTCAAACGCTTTGGAAAGGTCAATAAACAGAGCTGCACAACTCTGCTTATTATCTAAAATACTAGTAATGTCATTCACCACTTTCATTGTGGCAGTGATGGTGCTGTGTTTCTTTCTGAAGCCTGACTGATGTTTAGACAGGATGTCATTTGTACATAAAAACTCCTTTACCTGTTCACTCACTAGGCGTTCAAGAACCTTAGCCAGAACTGACAATTTAGAGATTGGCCTATAGTTATTTAAAATAGTTGCCTCCCCTCCTTTCAGTAAAGGCAAGACATAAGCAGACTTCCATACTTTTGGAATTGTATTTGTGCTGAGGGAGAGGTTAAAAAGATAAGTTAAGAGGTGGAGCAATAAAGTCTGCAGCTATCTTTAAAAAGAAAGGTTCTAAGTTGTCCGGGCCAGCCGGTTTTCTAGGATCTAGCTTAGATAAGGCTTCATGAACAACATCAACAGTAAAAGGGGTAAAACTGAAAGGGTTTTCCAGACCACGTTGTTCAGAGTCACAGACTGTGGTGTTTACAGAAGCAGAGTTAGTGACAGAATCAAATAGAAAACCACAGGACACAAAATGCTCATTAAAGCAATTTAGCATAGTGGCCCTGTCCGATATAGTGCCAGATGCTGTGGTAAGGCACGGAGGTAGCTCATTACGGATCTCACCGGTTGATATCGATTTTATTGCTTTCCAAAATGTCCTAGGATTATTTAGGTTTTCTGTGGTAACTGACAAATAGTACTTCGACTTTGCACTTTTGACATTTGAAGTGAAGCTATTCCTTAGCTGCCTAAAACGCAGCCATTCTATCTCTGAGCCTGATTTCCTAGCCTTTGCCCAGGCCTTGTTTCTCTCATGAAGGAGACTAGACAGCTCAGCAGAAAACCAAGGATTGTCTCGTCCCTTTACTCTAAATGTACGCAGGGGTGCATGTCTATCAATGATCTCCATAAAACCAAAATAAAAATAAGACCATGCGGTTTCTACATCAGCACACATATCGATTTTACCCCAATCAAAATCAAACAGATCATGCACAAAACCCTGCTCCACAAAATGTTTTATGTCTCTCTTGATGATAATGCGAGGTTTAACCTTTTGGACCTTAGTGTCCCTAATTGTGGCTACAACACAGTGATCGCTCAGATCATTTGCAAATACTCCCACAGATGAATATTTATGGGGAACATTAGTTAAAATTACATCAATTAGGGAGGATCTATTAGGGGACTTAATATTTGGGCGAGTAGGACTGTCCACAATCTGAGTAACATTCAATGAGATACAAAGGTTTTTAAAATCCTCTGACACTGCAGTTAACCAGTCCCAGTTAAAATCTCCAAGTAGCACTATTTCCTTGTAGTCTAGTTGTGATAAAAGATTAGCTAGTGAAGACAAGGAGTCTTTGACAGCTGAGGGGGGTTTGTAGCAGCCCACCACCATGACCTGTTGACCCTTTGCCACTTCTATATTTAAGGCTAAAAATTCAAATTGCTTACTGATCGATTTGGAAACATTGCAACGCCACCACCTTTATTAGGCCGGTCGGTACGATACACATTAAAACCATTTAAGGCAATGTCAGAGGCCAACATAGACTTATTTAGCCATGTTTCAGATAAGACAATGACGTCAGCGTCAGTCGATTTTGCCCAGATACGGACAAAATCTAGTTTACCCAACAGACTGCGCACATTCAAGTGGATGAAACCCAACCCAGACCTAGCTTTAAAATCAGCAGGAGTAGCGATCTGACTATTACTACTGGGCGGACCAGGGTTAGGTTGTACATTTCCTGACAGTAATAACAACAAAAAAAACAGGCATATTTTCCTCTTAAACGACACACATACATTGTCATCTACTTTAGAATCACCGGAAAAGTCTGCGAAAGTGTGATTAGAGCTTAAGAAGCAGTCCTGAAGAACCATCATCGCAGGAAAATAAAAAAGACAAACATATTTTGTCGAGCAGATTGACTGTGACAAGGCAACCGGTAATTGTTTGAGCAACACATCCGAACCTTTGGAGGGGATGCCCACTGCAGTAGTCTTCTCAGAAGAAGTCCAAAACAGTTAACAGGCACAGCAGAATCCCGATATGGTCCATTTTCCCAGACCAGCAGAGCATCCGGATAGGCGTGCAAGCAGGCCCGAAATGTGGAGGCGCTCCGTTCTCCTCGCGATATCCCCGGTGCAGAACCTCCTCAGCATAGCAGGATAGGCGAAGCAGAACCAGCTCGAGGCGTAGAGGCGCTCCGGTCTCTCAGCGATATCCCCGTGGTAAAACGTCCTCGGCACCGTAGAGCACGACAGGTGGAGCAGGTGGATACAGGCCTCCGCTACAGCAGGTGTAAAGCAGGCCGCAGCCCGAACGCGAAGCCGCTCCGGTCTCTCCGTTACGCCCCCTCTGCTTGAAATTGTTGTAGCGGTCTGAGTACAAAAACTCTGTTTCTTACAAAATGCACCCGTGCCGGCTTATGCAAAGTATATGCATCCTGCTCCGATAAATATTCTCTGACTTTCTCTACATTTACTTGTTTACCCATTTCATTCTGTACAGCTCTATGGAGTTTATCCACACCTCCTAAACTCCCTGGATTAGATGGAGTGTAATACACCCTATGCATAACACGTTTCTCAGACATGTTTCCTGTTACAGCCCGATGAGGTAATGAGTACAACCGTTTTTCTTACAATGCATTTTATTGATATGTATATACAACATTTCTCCAAGCAGAGAATAATAAAAGGAAGGACACACTACATCAAGTAAAATAAAAATAAAACATACTTTAACGAAAAAGTATCAAAAATAAATAAAAACTCTTCCTAATGCTGCCAGAAGGCCCAAGCTGCTCTTGTAATCTTCAGTTGGGTCTCGTCGTTCTCTACAAGCTGTTCGTATAGCTTCTCGATTTTAGCCTCAAAGAGTCTGGTGTTTCTGAGGTTGTGCAGAATCGCCTCGGTAGCTCCAAAGACTCTCCTCTCCGACACATGAAGATGGTTCTGGTGCAGAGCGTCCCGAATGGCTGGAATGAAACGAACGGTCCACAGTCTCTTTACCACTTCATCATAGTTTCGATCCAGATAGTATTCACCGGTAGGGAATAAACACTCGTGCTGCATCTGACTGGGGTGATCGACTTGACATCCGTTACATTTTTCCTTTCTGTAAAGGTATACGACTCTATCCAACAGATGAACTACAACTGCTTTTACCGTATTCAGGAATGCCGATGTCCTAGCACGTTCTGTAGCATCACCCTCGGGAGCACAAGGAAAGCATGGCGAATCAATGCCTACTGCTGTTGATTCCTCTGGAGAATCGTGAGTAGATGGAGGTTGATACATATTCAACCATCCTGTAATATCAATGCCAGCCATAGCGCTGTCCAGATCTGGTGTCCAAATTGTAGGTGAGGATGGAGGTCCTCCAGACGTTTGCTCCAGGCTGCAGATCGTGGGGAGAGACTTGGTTTTTCTCAGATCCATGGTTGCTGCTCTCTAAAATGTCCTTGAAGGGTTCTCATTTTTAAATGATCTGGTGAGGAAAGGTGGGGCTTGTTATGTTGAGTGGTAGGCGGTGCCCATTGGAGAAAAGTCAGAGCATTTTGCAGTCAAACCGGGGGAGAAATCCTGCTCGTTCCTTCAACCTTCCTTACAGAGCCCCTCCTCCAACACACATGACCAGAAAGAGGCTGTACTCTGAACCCCCTATGCCGCATTCGTTTCTTGACTGGCGCTTCAGACGGTTGACTTGGTAAGCTGAATTGTCTGTCTTTTTTAAATTTAGTTTTGAGCATATCTCTATACACTCCTCTGATTGCCATAGCCTCAGGAGGGGTGGGGCAAAGGAGGTAGGCTGGGAGGGTAGGCATTTATACAGAGGCTTTCATCAGTGTGAAATTACATATCACATCAAAGGGCAGGCATCAAAGGCTAATTAGATTAGACAACAAAGGGGTCTGAGGGGCAGGGGTCAAAGAGACTATATTATTCAATACATCAAAAGACCTATACAACAAAGGGACTGCCTGGGGCTAATCTAATTGCGGGGCAATTACTCCACTCTCGGGGTCAGGGGTCAAATACCTTATTCAATACAACAAAGGGGGCGCCTGGGGCTAATCTAATTGCGGGGCAATTACTCCACTCTCGGGGTCAGGGGTCAGATACCTTAATCAATGCAACAAAAGACCTATACACAAAAGGGGTGCCTGTGGCTAATCTAATTGCAGTCTAATTACTCCACTCTCGGGGTCAGGGGTCAAATACCTTAACTATCTTAATCGATACAACAAAAGAATCACGCCGGGGGGCCTTTCACGCCAATCTGACATCAAAGAGTGGGAGGCGGGACATGGGAGGCGGGAATTAGCTCATTGGCCAATGGGAGATGTACTTAGCTCATTTGCATAATCGGGGGCGTGTCCACCTGTCACTTTGTATGCATACTAATGTGATTGAAACAGTATGATTACTACTACTGCAGTGATCTTCTCTGAAGCAGAGAGCCAAACGCTGACCGGACCTAACCCTGAAAAGTATTATCATCTGAAAGTAATCATTATGTTATTAACCCTTTGGAGTCCTGGGCTAATTTGGCCGTTTGATTACCTCACCCCCTCCCTGGTAAATACATCCTGTTGGACAGAATCTACAGTTTCCAGTATTTTCCGTTTCGTAAAATGATAAAGTACGGCGAAGATATTAAAATATGTGCTTCCATTATTCATACTTCTGAAATATATCTGTATTAACTTTATATCATCGTATGTCCGTGTTTATTGGGTATTTTTGCATGAAACAAAGACTGGCATATAGTTTATAGTCTGCACTTACTTCCCACCCACAAATGCGCGCACACACACAACTGACCTTGGCTCCCTGGGGAAGGACCATGTTTAATTGTTCATCAGCACTTTTCTCAGTGTTCCGCAGGCAGGGAATTAAAGGAAAGGAGGAGAGGGAGAAAAATGAGGAGGGAGGTAGAGAAGTTAGCTCCCAGGAGGATACCAAACACAAGATGGGGGGAGGAGAGTAAAGGACCGGAGAGGAAAGGTAAGGAGAGGAAACTGAGGCATGTGCTTAATTGTTCTGGAAGCAGATGGACAAACAGTCAGGCAAACACATTCTGTAACTTAATCAACTCCAGCTTGATGAGCATCCCGAGAATAAGCCATCTAGCGCCGTGGGTAATTGTTCTATATATCTAGTTAGATTCCAATAAGAGTGCAATAGCATTGATATATTGATAACAATATGGTGAGTAACTGGGGAATTATATGCTATTTAAACCTCCGTAAATCACAGTGAAACATGAAACCACTGCTTTAATGGTAAATATATTGGTCCCTCAGCTCTTTTGTACCGTGTATGCTGACTAATCATCCACTGACCAAATAGACTGTGATGTGTGAAGTGATATTCACTGATTTATTTCCGTCTACCTCTCTTTTCTATCCCTCCTTCCCGTTTCTCTTTCCCTCCTTAGAACTTCTCTTATTGCCGTTTTCTTTCCCCACTTTCATTCTCTATGCACCTCATCCTCTCTCTCTTTTTCTCTTGCTCTCTCTCCAGACCTCTGACTAGATGGGGTGGCAGATAGTGATGAGCCAGCAGAGGCCATGCTCGGCTGCTTTAGCTAATGGAACTCTCCTGTCTCTACAAGGCCTCACAATGTGGCCTTATCTCATCATCTCTGTGTGTGTGTGTGTGTGTGTGTGTGTGTGTGTGTGTGTGTGTGTGTGTGTGTGTGTGTGTGTGTGTGTGTGTGTGTGTGTGCGTGCGTGCGTGCGTGTACAAGGCTAGCAGCAGAAAAAAGGTCAAAGTATAAGAGACCAATGAGTAATCAAATTTAATTTTTATCATTTAGAGAGCTTTTAGGATTGTTGATTTGAAAAAACGATAATTCAAAACAGTGTGGGTCCCCTTATATCGTGTTTGGCCATCATTCCTTTCAGTCATAATAACATTGTACTCACATTATGTGCCTTAATTAATGAGATCAGTAATAATGTGCCAAAATGACAAGTTAAACAGGGTACGAAACAAGAACAATGGCTTACTGTCTGTGACATTTCACTTAGTCTTGACGAGTTTGAACATTTATGCAAGAACTGTACATTATTACAATTTTTAGGTAGTTGTAATCTTCTTTAGTGTCTCCTTTTTCTGCTTCGACAGCTATAGTTACTTTAAAGATTCAGATTACAAATATATATAAAAATCAACAAATAATATATTTAAGGGATAATGTGCAGTGAAGTGGTCAGTAATGAAAATAGTACACTAACATGGTGATTAATACGGAGCCCCTAAAGGGACATGAACAAAAAAAAACGGGTTCTCACCAGAACCTAACCAGTTATCTCGACTTATTTTTTTGAAATTTTTTTAAAGTTACCGGTGCGCCATGGAGGAAGTGGAGCACACAGGAGACAACCATTTAATTGCAGACTGTTATGTTTCCGTGGGGAAATGACACTGCATACATTATTTGAGATATATTTCGAACTCAGACTTAATTTAAAGGACAATTCGGCCAGGGGTGTGTGGTTAAAACGTAGCTGCCTGCGGTCACTCCAGGAGGCAGCGGGACGTGTAACTCAGACTCTTGTGCGCACGAGAAACTAACCCATTTTATTCTCTCTCTCTCTCTCTTCTTTGAAAACATTTGTCCATGTCCCTTTATGGACTCCGTAGATTAGGATCCTGACTGTTGGCAAAAATGAAGAACCTTTGGAACGTCCAAATTGCCAATCAGCCTCAATTATTCAACTGAGCCGTGTAATAACATATACTAATATAGGTTGAGATCAAACTTTTGTGATCCTTTGTCGATATTCAAGCTAACTACTAATTTACTCATTACCGTTTAGACCAAAAAGTGAAGTGAAGTAAGAAGAGCGGAGGTCAAAGCCAGAGCCCTGTGATTAATAATGTACTAAGTATTGCTTTATGTGACATATAAGTTTAACCAGTTAAGCCCCAAGCCTGTTTTTCAGGCCTCAGGCTCGAAAATGACATTCTCAGAACAATTGAATATATCTTCACTTCTAAAAGGGGTAAATTAATAATCTTTTTTCCCAAAGCAATGATAAACCTGTGAGTTGGATGTAGAAAAGTCAGAATCAATATAGAATCTTTTTATTTTAAAGTAAATTCAGATTGAACATAGTAAACATTTTTAAATGATATAGTGTCCGTCCAAAAAACATTACTTATAGTGAAAACCACCCTTGAATGATGAAAGTAGACTAAAAGCTTTAGGAATCGAAACTCTAACATATAAGTACCCTGTATCAACATTGATGCAAAATAAGTCACATTTGACCTTTTTAGAGAGATTTAGAAATAAAAACCCACTTCTGGGGTCATTTGGGTGCATTTTCCATATATCTGGCCCCCATCGGTCGATGTTGATGATTGACACCTCTTTTTAACCGTTAGAGCCAATAGAATCGAGTGGAAGTTCCTAAAATCCATCTAAACATTACCCATTGGTGAATGAGTGCTGCGCAGCCAGAATGCCCAAAACCGGAAGCTGTCATACACTCTCGTAGCAGCTAATATGAAATCTCCGTTATTGACATAACTTAACTATGAAGATGGATTATCAGTAATCCTTTCAAAGTGACACGGACACATTGGATTAACATATAGATTAACCTTCAGCAGCGTTTTTAATTATTGTAATGCCATTGAACACAACTTTTGATCAGAAAACAACAAAGGTCAGACCTTTTTAGCCGTTTTGTTGTTGTTTGTTGTTGTTTCGCCGCGAGTTCTGATCGCTCAGTGATGATACTTATATGTCTGGAATCTGTGGAATCTCAGTTTGCTAATTGATATCTTGTTTGTGCAGATCCGATAAGTAATAAGGGTATTTTACCATGAGTTCTGTGCGTTAGCATTTTTTCGCTCAGGGCTAATTCAGAGCCTTTGTTATTACCCTTTTGTTTTGTTTAGCTAAAAATGATTAATATTGTCTGAAAGCTGTGTTTCTTCCCGTTAAGTGAGTATGACACATTCATAGTTTATTAAATGTTAAGAAGCCCTCAGAAGCTATTTCTTGCAAATATGTCATGCCCCCGGTACCAGGGGCATGACATCTTTGCCACTCTATAGGTCAGTGATTCTCAAATGGGGGTACGCTGACCCCTAGGGGTACGTTGGGGTACTGCAGGGGGTATGTGAGATTTTTTTTTTTTGTAAACGAAAAAAGTTAATTAAAAAAATACCATGTATGATTACAAAAATAATCTTAGTACAGTGTTAAATAGAAAACACAATTGTATATAAAATATTCCGAGAACCACCAAGGGGGTCCTCATATAAACATGTCAAATTTGTGTATTGTATTTTATAGTTTTGCATAATATATCATTTTGTTCATTGGTTTGTTAAACAGATATTACTTCAGTTGAAAAACTTCTTGGAAAAATCAGTTTACATTTTTTTTCGTTATGTTATTTTTTTTCATGCATAAAATGAATATATCCTTAGTTTGTTGTAATGCATGCATGAAGGAGTTAATAAATCACACACTGAGGGAACATCACTATATTGGAATTATTTGTATAGGCTTTTTCGATCAAAAATGTTCGGGGTCGGTCAGGGGGTACTTGGCTGAGAACATTTTTCAAAGGGGGTACATTACTGAAAAAAGTTTGAGAAGCACTGCTATAGGTGATAATCCCCAAGGCCCTTATCAAGGGCAGGCAATGCCTGTACATGAGCCAATGTGTGTTTGTGTGAATGGTCATAGATGGCATATATGTATTGGTGGGAAGCGTTGGGCAATGCTCACATTCACACATGTTTTAATTCACGTCCTTGCTCCCTCAAGCCTGTATGCAAATGAAAGCTTTAGAAAGCAAATTATGTACGAGTGAAATTAACCCCATACAGTACATTATTAAATGTATTGAAATAGCAGCACAGATTGTTTGCATAAACACTTCTTCCCCTTCCCTTGCCCTATTTCGTTCCATACTGTACAAACGTGGTCTTATTTACGCAATGATATATTGTATATACTGTGTTTCTATGAATGAGCAAATGGGCCATCGGTCCAAAACATGGCATGGCACAAAAACAATGGCAATTCTTTATTATTAAAATGCTATGAGGAAAGAACACAGGAAGAGGGAAAATAATATCCAAAATGGAAACAGGTGATGATACCGTAATAGCAGTGTAAATGGATGCCATATAGATTTGTTGGATTTGTTTTTCAGTGCAAGGACAGAAATGTTCGCACTTACACAAATGTCCATTGGCAGTCCAAGTGTATGTTTGTGGTTGTCTCTTGATGCCTACAGATTGGCCCTGTCAAAACAAGAAAAGCATGTGACTTGAAATAGACAGCAGAACTTCTAGAGGAAGAAAGAAACTGATGGAGCCTGAAGCACCCCTAGTGCAATCCTAACAGCGTGAAGTAGACACACGTCACAGTCACAATATTCACTATGGATGGAGTGATCAAAGCTCAAGACGTTCACACGCACTGCACACACACAATACAACAATTCCCGGCCCAACTGCTTAAGCAGGGGCTAATTCTTAATTATAGCAAATGTCTGTTAAATTTGTCGAAGTACTTTGGTCCTCATTAACTAATACAAAATACTTTCATTACAGGCTTAACCCTCTTAGGTATGAACACACCCTCACACACACACACACACACACACACACACACACACACACACACACACACACACACACACACACACACACACACACACACACACACACACACACACACACACACACACACACACACACACACACACACACACACACACACACACACACACACACACACACACACACACACACACACACACACACACAGGCACAAAACAACACACCAGGACAAAGGGGCGTGTCTTCAGTTAGTTACATTCACTGAGGTTATAGAAATAAAGTAAATTGGCTGATTGGTCCCTATGGAAACTAGTGGTTTGTGAGTCTAAGTGAGTGGGTGATCAAGCTCATGGTTTTGTTTAGTGTCCAATACAACCAATACTAACAAATCAACTTCTACCGGTGTGTTTAGATGGCCTTTAACAATTTGGAACTCTAGTTCTTTCTTATCTTTATTTCTGGTTTATATCAACTCTGATGATGTGACTCATACAGTCACTAATACTTATTTGTTACAGTGTACCGTGCACCAGGTCCTTATTCAGAATTCTTATCAGAATTCTCTGAGTTTTTATCAACTTTGGTATTTAAAACAGATAAAGTAATTATCGTAGGTGACTTTAATATGCATGTTGACGATGATAAAAATAGCCTTACTGTTGCATTTAACTCTATATTAGATTCTGTTGGTTTTTGTCAGAGTGTAAATAAACCAACCCACTGCTATAATCACACTCTCGACCTTGTGCTGACTATGGTATTGAAATTGAGCAACTATTAGTCGAACCGCATAATCCTGCTTTATCCGACCATTTCTTAGTAACTTTTGAAGTACTGTTACTAGACTACAAAGCATTAGTCAAAAGCTCCTGCAGCAGAAACCTATCTGTTAGTGCTATAGCCACATTTAAGGAAGAGATTCCACCAATACTTAACTCGATAGCATGTCTGCATATAAGAGAGGAAACGTATACAAAATGTACACCACCCCAAATTGATCATGTTGTTGATAGTGCTACAGATGCACTGCGAATAAAATTAGACTCTGTTGCTCCTTTGAAAAAGAATAAAATAAAATATAGATTAGCTCCATGGCATAATGCCGAAACCCGCAAAATAAAGCAAAAGTCGAGACAACTTGAAAGGATATGTCGTTCCGCTAAGAAGAATCTCGTTTAACTTGGCATATTACTCTCAATGAATATAAGAAAGCACTGCGTAAAGCGAGAGCAGCCTACTACTCTTCATTAATAGATGAGAATAAGAATAATGCAAGATTTCTTTTCAGCACTGTAGCCAGGCTGACAGAGAGCCACAGCTCGATTGAGCCTTCTATTCCCATAGCACTCAGTAGCAATGATTTTATGTGCTTTTTTAACGATAAAATTGTTACTCTTAGAAACAAAATTAATGACCCCTTGCCAGTATAGTGTTATCAACAGCTCCCGGAAACCTAAGTTCTAATATTACACTAGATAGTAAACTAGAATGCTTTTCAGCCATAAACCTTGAACAATTACATTCAATGATTATCTCTTCTAAACCATCAACGTGCATGGTAGACCCAATTCCAACTAAGCTGTTGAAGGAAGTTTTTCCATTAATTAGCACTTCTTTATTAAATATTATGACTATGTCTTTATTATCAGGCTATGTTCCACAATCATTCAAAGTAGCAGTGATACAACCGCTTCTTAAAAAGCACAACCTCGATCCAGAGGTTTTAGCCAACTATAGACCTATTTCTAATCTTCAGTTCCTCTCAAAGAATTCTTCAGAAAGCTGTGTGATTACTTAAAAAACAATGATTTATTTGAAGATTTTCAGTCTGGCTTTAGAACACATCATAGCACAGAGACAGCTCTGGTTAAAGTCACAAATGACATTCTAATAGCCTCAGACAAGGGACTTGTCTCTATTCTTGTTTTGCTCGATCTCAGTGCTGAGATCTTCTAGTCTATTGTGGCCAGTGCACTCTTCTTTGCTGCAGTCTGCTGGGGGGCAGCATCAGAGCCGGTGACACCAGCATAATCAATAAACTGATCAGGAATGCTGGGTCTTGCATCGGCATCAAGCTGGACCCCTCTGAAGCTGTGAAGGACACTGAACAGGCTGTTGTTCATCATGGATACCCCCTGTCCACCTGCAGCTGGACAGTCAGCGGAGCTCCTTCTCCAATAGACTGCTGCAGCTCCGCTGTCACAAGGACCGATACAGGAAAACATTCCTGCCCACTGCAATAACTCTGTGCAACAAATCACCTCTGGCTGGAAGAGAACTCTCTGCTCCATAGCTTCTCTTAATAACTGGACTTAAACTCCCACTGTACACTTTACATTCATGTTCTATTTCATATTGAATAATCTATTCTTGCACAATAATATCCTGCATTGTATTTGTTACTGGAAATATTTATTTCTACATGTATATTTTCCACATGTATATCAATATTTAATATTTTAACACTATTTTATTTCTATTTGTGAAATATTTTGTACTGTTTATTTCTTGTGTCTTAATGTCTCTTATGTACATTGTCTTGTGTTTTTTTATGCTGCTGCAACGCAAACATTTCCCAAATTGGGATCAATAAAGTACCTATCTATCTATATATCTATTTAAAAAATATGTGATGTATCAGTATATCAAACAAGTTGTTTTAATGCCATTCAATGTCATATTGTGATTGAACAGTTGTTGTTGTTGTTGTTGTTGTTGTTGTTGTTGTTGTTGTTGTTGTACTGTTCATTAGTTCAAGCAGACTTGAACTGAAAAGCACAACACAGATACAGGCAGAATTGTTCAGAAGGTTCCATGTTTGTCATGAAAAGGCAACGTCAGACAAGGAACATTCAACATTCATTCATTGAACATGTGACACGTTGTTAATACAGTAGTACAGACCACTGTCGATGACTATAATGAAGGTTGCTAAGGAGGATCAAGAAAGAGACAGGAAAAGAGGTTTAAAGACGGAGCGCTGAACGTCAGATACAGGTATTTCATAAAAAAAACGTGCTCTCTGGAGAATAGCTACAGCATTTATATCACAATTTAATCGGAGCTGATCACAACTTGTCATGAGTGATCCAGTCATGTCGATGAGCGTTCGGGCTGTGAATAAACAACTTGTGTTTTACTTTTAGGCTGTCTGAAGGTATGGACAGCTATCAAAGCTACTATACAGTACATCACATTAAGAACGATGTACAAATGAAAGTCGGACACAAATATATAATTTGAATGATTGATTCAAGTTTGCAATATTTTGAACAGGCATCCACACAGTCACCTACTTTGTAATGTTCGATACCTCCCTGTAAGCGTCACGATATCGACCTCTCCCCCAAAACCTCACACATACGAGTACTGAATGTGCATCAAAGTGATCTTAGGAAGGCAGATATAGCAAAAGATGAACGACAAACGAGGCGATCGACATGGTAAGTCAACAATGGGTCCTCAATGTACACAATGATTCCTATGACGAAAATAATAGAATGTCGCCAGTTGTCATGACTCAAGTTATACTGCAACACCGGTGTTGTTCGACAGCGGTGTGGTATGCTAATGGTAACACACGCCAAACATGCACAATCATATCAGAAGGCATCACCCAGATTTGCCAATCACCGGAGCCCAAAAGACAACAGCAGTTCAACAGCTTATCCCTGCTGTTTTTAAGAAGCCAATAGACATGAAAGCAGAGAGACCAAAATAAATAGCGGAAGCTTTTGGCATATACAGTATATTTCAACGGCTATGCGCTCTGGAAACACTTTCTTATGATGTAATATTTTCAAGACATTCTTTTTAGTTTTACAGCTTATTGAACCTTTTTACCTTTACCGTTACACCCCTATTGAATTCTGTGAACCGTTACACCCCTAGTAAAGACACATAACACCTGTATGTGTTTTTTCAACACATCCAAAATTCCTAACCGTTAAAACACTGATTTAATTACTTAACACTTCCAAGGTTCCTTTTCTGGGACATGTTGGAACCGAGAAGCAGCCACAAAACAGAATGCCTCATTTCCACATCATGATGAGCCTCATTACTTTAAGTAGCAGATTTAGATTTTGCTTGTCTGTAAAGTATTTTCCACTGTGGATTCCAACTCAGTTGGGCGGGAATTTTTTGCAACACCGTGTTGAACTGCCTTCATCTTCAACACAAAATTGGCTGAATCCTTTAAAGGAGTGCTTCTAAATCTGGCATAGCTGGCATTATTTATAGCTTTGGCCAGGAGGGTCATAACTTCACCAAAATCAAACTTGTGTTAGTTTTCCTCTCTAGTTTAAGCAAACAAGCATTTTATCTGGGCTTATCAGGTGAAATATTAAAGGGGGTTTTCGGAATCTGGCAGAGCTACTGTTATGGCTGCCATATTTGGCACTCCCTCTGTAACTTTGGCCAGGAGGGTCATAATCTCACCAAAATCACCATAGTGTCAGATAGTTCACTATAGTTTATGCAAACAAACGTAATTTATCTTGAGCATATATGCAACCAAATAGAGAGACATCTGCATTTGTCAATTAAGTGCTTTGAACACCAGGAAAAGCACTATATAAATACTATGAATTATTTATTAATATTAATTGAAGGGCATAGTTTAGTGAGGGTTCACGGGCTGCTATTACTTTTTTTATCTGAGTTGAGGAAAAATAAATTGAGCTCACTATGGACAATAGTTTGTACAGGCTGTCCTTTGTTGCAAAGGGAGGATTCTAATGACGATTCTCATTGAAAAATGAATGTTCTGCAGTGGTAATGCAATGTAATATACTATCTAGAATAAAACCAGCGAGTCAAGTTGAGTATAGTCTCTTCGTATCATGCAGTGGAAATGCACAATTACTGAGATTGGGCCATACAGTTTGGTAATAGGGCCGGGATAACAGTTACCATGTCAGTTCAAGGTGGATAGGATAGGGCTGATCTCAGGAATCTGTGTAGGCCAGTCAAGTTATTCCACAGAAAACGTAACAACTATTGCCACCATTTTGGAAGCACTGTTGTCTAGATTAGATCACAATATTATTGCATTTTATACAGTGCTTGAATTGGAATAAAAAAGGTGCCAGTACTCTAAATTAGCAACTGTCAATGTATTTATACAGCCCAAAAAAAGTATTTGGCTCAAAGTCATAGTAGGCATATATCCTATAATGCTGGTGGGTTTGTCTCTTTACTGTATATCTTAGAAAGGCTCACTGTACTTAAAGAAAATGACTCAGGGTGCATCTGAGATTAGAGGGGGTGCAGTGGTAATGTGCTATTTTTATAAGTGGGGAGTGGACCTGACACCCTCTAGGGGGGTCAGGGGGCATGCTCCCCCGGGAAGATTTTAAAATATTGAAGTCAAAAGCATCAATCTGGTGCACTTTGAGAGCAAAATGAAGAGATCTATGGATACCTCCAGGGCTCGACATTATAAATGGCCCGCTGGCCCGGAAGCACTATTTAGATACCGTACTTTCCACTTGCCCGCTCGGGCCACCAAAAATATTGCTATAACAATTTTTTCCTGTGGTATTGGTAGTTTGACTCGCAATTTAGTTAAATTGTTTCGTTTATCAACGCTACAACATAGCGTTCCGTGAGTCGGTTGTCGTTGTTGGGGGAAAAGCAAACAGCTGTTTGCTGCGGAGCGCAGCGCGAGCAGGCTCCCGTGAGCGCGCTCCTTCACTACAGACTATCGCGCCACCTAACCATTCGCCAAAATGTTTTTAATACCAGTGGTAACCGGCCAAGCGCCGTGCAAAAAACTATCTTCAAATAAAAGAAAGTCAACGGAGGAGTTAAAGGAGAGTGACAGGGAGCATGAGAAGAAGAGGGAGAGAACGTTTCAGCCAGTTTGATCGATGGAGTTGACTTCTAGTGGTGCAGTGACGCGTTCTAAAACCCTTTTATAATCTATCGATTAGATTTATGATTCGAAAATTATAAAAGTAGGGTAGACATGTGGAGATTATCCGGCTGAACAAAACGTGCATTTATCAAACAGGTTTGTTTTCCACAGACCTTATTTCTAGCTATTTTCCAAAACCATGTGGAAAAATCCCATTGATTTTTGTCGAGGTAACCAGCAGCTTACTTCCTGGTTTTAGGACGCGTCACTGGATGCACCTCTCAATATGATGCCAATATAAACAAGGTCTTCTGTCGGCTCTGTACATCAATGCCGACCTATGCTGACAAGTAAGTGAAGAGTAGACAATATAAAAGGTATTGGCGACATGTCCCAGCAGTTTAGGATAATGAAGGTTCTAATCAAATCAATTACATAGCCATTACATGTCTAACTCCTAATGACAGGAAGGCAGAAAGTGCATTATACAAATAATAATACTCATAATAATAGTAGACATTTTTTAACAATGACCACAATATCATTATTTTAATAAACCAAATATGAACAATTGAGGAAAATGAGGAAGAACTGATGATTCAAATGTTGTAGTAATGTAGTTAGTGCATAAATTAGGCTACTATTGCAACAAATGTGTTAATTTTCTTCATTATTAGTTTTCTTTTTTTTGGTGGACGAATGCTCCGGGCCAGTGGTTACAATGGTGGGGCCAGTGATAATACAATTCCACCGGCCCGGAGGGCCAGTGGAATTTTACCCTTAATGTCTACCCCTGACCTCTCAACACCCATATGAAACAGAACTGTAAACAGATTTACCTTTTCTTTATGGATATAAAGGAGAGTAAAGCCTGACTTCTACTGGCGGCTGATTAAATGACTTCTCGTCCCTGAGTACACTCACCATCTTTCAGCAGGAAAGGAGAGAGGGAATCAATGGAGCTGCCAGGGAGGACACAGGGGAATCCAGACGGTGGTTTATGGGATGCAGAACTTGGAGCAGGAGGCTTGACCAGAGAAGGCTCCCTGTCATGCCCCTTTCACACCAACGCGTTTTCAGCTCCGGCTCGGAGCTGGAGCCTGAAAAGTGCTGGTGTTTCGTGTTCACACCGCAGCGGCGCCGCCTCTTAGCTCCGGAATCCGGTTCACTTCCAGCTCCAAAAAATTGTCGGTCTAGAGGCAAGAGCTTCGGAGCTAAGAGGTCGCGTCGCTTACGTCTCTCTTACGTCAAGGCGCGCTGGAAACTAAACCCACCTCCCCTGAACATGGGTCGACTGTCATGCCTGCCTACAAGCAGTAGTGCTTATAAACACACTTTATAAAGTCAGGCAACACTAACCAGGCTTCGTGTGATTCTGTTTATTTGTACCTTACTTTGACCATCCGTTCACTGTTATTGATCATTGTGGAGAGAGTCAGACGTTTTGTTTTGTATTATAGCAGCTATCGGATGGAATCAATACATGGGCTGCACAGGTTGTCGTGTCCGACTATCACAGGTAGAATCATAATAAAAATATGCCGGTAAAATGTGCCTGTAGAAAACGGTTTATGCCACAATAGGATAGCAATAGCAAGTAGTCAGTTTAGCTTCGGTTGCTATGCTAACATCACCCATTTTATACCAGAGAAACTTTCATAACAGCGTTGTGATGCCAAACAGCGTCAATTCAGACTGACACACATTCACTTAAGGGGAACTGGGGATATGTATCAGCTGCTTGTGTGAGTTGGACAGTGAATACTTTAGAGCGGCCGCTGCAGTGTGAGCTAACCTGGAGCTAACGGGAGAATAAACTCCCGTGGAAGAGCAGCCAACACTGCAGTGGTCGGTAAATGCCGCAGAAACACATTAATAAACAATGAACCACGGCACTCTGGATAAGCATAAGGTTGGAGAAGTCGTTATTTAATTTAATCTGGCTTCGTGTGATTAAAAGCAACACGATCATCGACCCGACGCAGTTATTGTTGTTGTGAGCGCCGTAACGCCATTGGGGAGCAAATCAGCAATGTAAACAGTGACGTCATGACGCAGCAGCGACAGCACCAGTCGGGCTCTTGACGGTGTGAACAGAGCGGGAGCAGAAAAGGGAAACCGGAGCTGAAACAGAAAAGCTCTAGCTCGGAGCTCAGGGAAAAGCGCTGGTCTGAAAGCCGCATCAGACAACATTTCTAACACAGGCACAGCATTTTCTGTATTTTCAGTCGGCTCCTTGTCCGCGACAACCGCTGTCTTTTCACACTATTATTAAGTCACATTTCTGCCACTGGCGGCATCTCATGACGCATCTGTACGCTGGGCATATTTGTTGTCATGCGTCATGACGTGCCGCCGCCGGCTGAGTACCGGCATCTTACTGAGTACCGGCATCTTGCCGGTACTCAGTAAGAAGTGCCGGTACCACATGGGTAAAATCAGAAGTGCCGGTACTGCGTACTGGTGAGTACCGGCCCAATTCAAGCACTGATTGCACTGGCATTAAGCTGCCATACACAATTAACTTTTTGCTCACCTCAAGGTCACACAGGCTTGCGATGAAAACAGCAAGAAAGGTTTAATTTCTATGGTGACCCCGCCTGGTTGCACCTATAAAAGTCAGTGGCAGTTAGGGTTAGGTTAAGGCTGAAGTCAGGATTAATAAATTGAGTGTTGAGTGCAGCGCTCAGCGACAATATTGAGCGATGACTGTTGCCACTGGTAGTATTCCCGCTTAGCAGTGCGGCACCGTTCTCACCATAGAAAGCATCAACTCAGCCAGCAATGTTCTAGCGATCATCATGTGAAGGCAGCTTTAAGCTCTCCTTTAATTGGTGCTGACAGACCATGCCAGACACAATCAACAGTCCATAGAACAAAGATCAATAGACTGTGAAAGTTGCGATTATCTGCCATGGTTATGCATCATTTCATAAAACTTAAAAGCTAATGATAGTTATTATTATCTGTACAATCGTCCTTTATAGCACATATTTGGATGTTTCATCCCTTTAGCTTGCCTGTTTTTTCCGAAGGAGAATATGACACATGTGTAGTCATTGGAACCACCGCCAAGCAGCCCACACATGCAGCCCGTTTTACAACTCATCCTCAATTTGATAGTAATTTCACACTTGAAAGAGGCAGCGAAGACAATATGCTCTCAATGCGTGTGGAGTTCCCGAGCTTGTCGGATAGCACACTTCACAACATTAAAGACAACTTGAGTAATCGTGATTAATGTGCTTATTTAATTTGCGGGCAGTCCTCCAGTATGCTGGATGACGGGGGCGGTTATTATGGATTTGAAAGAGAATGGTGCTTGTCTTTTCATAGCCTTAATTCACCATGAAAGTGTGCATGAAGTTGGACCTAATACAAGTGTTTTAGTGAAACGCAATCCTACAAGATGTTTGCAAAGAAGACAAAGGATAAGAGAAAATGTATAAGGAGGAATTTGTAACCGGATTCATTTTTATCCACATTTGACTTCCTTTATTTCGGAGAAATACAAAGGCAATAGCAAATTTGAATGATTGTTCATCCAAATCCCTTGCTCAATGCATTAAAAACTGAACTCAATCACACAGCAATGTGATACGGAACAAAAAAGTGATTTATGGCCTGGATTTTTAAAAACAATTATGAACAAAGTTATTTGTTTCCCTTATTCATCTAAAGTTATATTTTCATCCATTTCTGCTCTTTGATCACACACACACACACACACACACACACACACACACACACACACACACACACACACACACACACACACACACACACACACACACACACACACACACACACACACACACACACACACACACACACACACACACACACACACACACACACACACACACACAAATAGTTCCATGGGATTTGTTTACTTTCTCACATTGCCTGCAGCACTCCTCTTCCATCTAGGCCTACTTCTACACCTTGATAAGTAGATGGGGTTTTGTTTTTGTTGTGTAGCTGACAGGGTTATTTGCAATGTAACTTTCATTTTCTAAACACTGAGCTTGATACACACTGTTTGAATTTACCTGGGAGTAAAGGTACACAAATATTTAAATTTTTGTTATGTTTTTTTTCGTCTGGGTTTGATTGACAGGCAGATGAATATGAGGCTTTAGGCATAAGAAAAAATATGTGTTTGGGTGTGTGAAGGGGAAGTTTAAGAGTGTCGAGAACAAAATAAATGTCCAAGTGGTGGATAAGCTGATGAAAGAAGGTTTAAAAGTCTTATCTATGAATTATAAAAAACTCAATATGCCTTTGATTCGGAACTGCTGTTACTTCTACAATCATTATTATTATCTCATTCCCTTGATGGACTAGCACCATAATTACTAAATATAACTCAAATGGAAATAGCCTCTTTCTGTCCAGCTATCTGTCCTTTGATTTCCTAATACTTACTACGACAACCATTTATCACATTGACTTCAAACTTGCCAGGTGTATTGCTGCGGACGAAAGGAATTGCAGTGTCAAATGCAAGCTCTTGTGATTGGGACATTTTTATTATTAGTCAGGTTGTTACGTTCCCTTCTACGCTAGGGGAATCAACGGGAAGTAACACAACCAGAATGGGATTGGTAAAAGTTATAAGCTGTTTTATTGCACAACTGGTGAACAAAATGGCGGGCCAGCAGCCTGAAACACACAAATTGCCACAAACACTGGTATAAATAACAAACAATAGAGGCCACAAGGGGCAAGTTTAAAGGGGCAACCAAACTAAGGGACGACTCTAAAAAGTGAGTCTAAACGCATACAGGGAAACTAAATATTCACACACTAAATAAAGAAGGAAACAAAACCTCACTGTAAAAGTGGTACAACTACCAAAGGAAGGCTGTAAGGAAACACAGCTAGGACAACAGTCAAACAATACTAAACTAATCTAAGCACCTCCAATCAAACTAATCTAAGCACATCTAATCACAATAACTATAGGTTACTTACGTAACCCCAGGTCTCAGAGTAACATGAAGTGAGATGTCTCACTATGGGATGCACCTCATCGCGGAGCAAACAGAAGCATCAATCTCATTACGCCAATCCTGATTGGCTGGTGATCTTGACGTCAGCGTCAGGGGAAATCACCCCCTATAAGTAGCTTGCGCCACAACGCATGCGTCATTCAAACACCTCTTCTCGCTTCAGAGCACATCTCTACAGTAGCCGGGCAAGCTTCACTGTCCACAGACTGAACCCAAAATACCATTTCGGTCGACGGGCGCTAGCCGGCTACTCCTTCTGCTTCGCAGGTCATTCAAAATAAGCACCTCTTCTCGCTTCACCATAGCAAGGAGGGCCGTCTGGTGAGACATCTCACTTCATGTTACTCTGAGGCCTGGGGTTACGTAAGTCACCTATAGTTCTCATTCGTAACACTCCGTTCGATGTCTCACTATGGAATATTGTAGCTCCCGTATTGCCAGACGAGCTTATCTCGAAAATCGCCAACCGATCAGAATTTTAATAGGTAGGACTCCGACTCAACCAGGTGCCCAGCACTGCTTGAGTCAACCTGGGAGTAGAACACCCAGATTGTTAAAAGGCGGACACAAGTGAGCAGCAAGTACCAGCTCACCGCTTGCACCAATGTCTTGAAAGGGAGACATCCTGGACAGAGCCCAGGATGCCGCCAGACCCTGAGTCAAGAGAAAACTCGCGAACCAGAGGGTGCCTGCAAGCTCTGACTTGTATGGGCCCCACAGCAATTGCTTCCACACGACAGTGGGAGAGCCGTTGCTTAGTAATAGGCTTGCCCTTGTAAGGGATAGCACAGGACACAGGGGGCTTGGTCATTATGACAAAGCACCCCCGATCATGGTATCGCTCACGGGCCAGGCCCATAGAGCCAAGCGCTCTGGGTGTGGGTGAAAGATCGCCCCCCCCGCTTGGGACAGTATGTCCCTGCGTAGTGGGAGCTGCCATGGCTGCCCGCACAGCAGCTGATATATCTCCGCTAGCCAGTACATAGCTGGCCAGTGTGGAGCTATCAGAATAAGTGTGTGGCGTTGCTCTCTCACTCTGGCCAGAGTTGGAGGTATCAGAGCCAGGGGTGGAAACGCGTACAGAAGGCCTGGGGGCCAATCGTGCACGAGTGCATCCACGCCTAACGGTGCATTTAGATCATGCATCGAAAAGAACAGCCGACACTGAGCGTTGTCCTTTGATGCGAACAGATCCACCGCGGCTCTGCCGTAACGCACTCACAGCTGGCTCACAATCCTTGGATGTAGAGCCCAGTCTGCATAAAGTGGTGCACCTCTGGACAGTAGATCTGCCCCGAGGTTCATCACTCCCGGTACGTGCGTCGCTCTCAGAGAGAGGAGACGTCTACCGCTCCATAGGATAAGTTTGCGCGCCAGTGTGTGTAACTGAGAGAACGCAAACCCCCTTGGCGGTTAATATACGATATTGTGGTCGTATTGTCTGTCCTCACGAGGATGTGATGTCCCCTGAGGAAAGGCAGAAAGCGTCTTAGGGTGAGAAACACAGCTAAAAGCTCCAGGTAATTTATGTGCGCCCGCTGGAGGTCTCTGCCCCAGAGACCCCTCACCGGGCGACCTTCATAAATGCCTCCCCAACCTGTCAGACATGCGTCCGTGGTGACCACTTTCCGTGAAAGGACAGCACCCATGAGCACACCTCGTACTAGAAAAGTCGGGTGCAGCCAGTGGCGCAGTGCCCTTACGCATCTCACGGTAACCATCACTCTGGTTTAGTTTTAGAGCGGCCACCCAGAGCTGAAACTCCCTCATGTGCAAGCGTCCCAGTCTTACAACCAGGATGGCTGACGCCATGAGCCCCAGCAATCGCAAGCATGATCTCAAAAGAACATGTTTGCGCAGCTGGAAAAGAGCAAGACAAGCTCTGAAAGCTTTCACTCTTTCCGCTGACAAGCGAGCTGAAAAGGGCACCGAGTTCAAGCGTAAACCCAGGAAGAGTATAGTCTGCGCGGGGCACAACATGCTCTTCTCTGTATTTATTTCAAAACCCAGGTTGAGCAGGTGCTTCACGAGGACATTTGTCTGCGTAACAGCCTCCTGCTCCGACTGTGCGAGAAGCAGCCAGTCGTCCAGGTAGGTCGCCAGGCGAATGCCCTGTTGTCTCAACGGGGCTATCGCGGCTTCCGTACACCGTACAAACACCCTTGGACTGAGAGACAGACCAAAGGGGAGTACTCTGTATTCATAACAGATCCCCTGAAATGCGAACCTCAGATATTTCCTGTGTGCATAATATACTGGGATGTGAAAATACGCATCTTTCAGGTCGACTGATGTAAACCAGTCATCTTTTCGCACGAGCCGCAGCAGAGATGTGTGAGTGAGCATTCTGAACTTATATATTTTTAGATATTTGTTCAGAGCCCTCAAATCAAGTATTGGCCGAATTCCGTTCCCTCCCTTTTTGGGAACGAGGAAGTACTTGGAATAAAAGCCGCCCTGACTCTGCTCGGCGGGTACAATAGATATAGCCCTCTTTTCTAGGAGCGAGAGAATCTCTTTCTCCAAAATGAGGCCTGACTCTCCTTGGGCCTGCGAGTGCAGAATGCCCGAGAAGCGAGGGGGGGTGACAGCAAACTGGAGTCTGTAGCCCCGTGTTACTGTCTTGAAAACCCAAGCGGATGATGTGAGAATCTCCCACTACGTGCTCCTTAAAGCCAGTGAGGATGTCACATCTCCTCCTCTCTGAGTCTCTATGTGTTGTGTTATGGGGCCCTCTAGTGTCTGAACACAGTGGTGCCCCTTATCAACAATACCCACCGACACTGCGCATGCGCGTGGCGGTGGTGCCTTCACAGCCCCAGCCGACACTGCGTATGCGCGTGGCGGTGGTGGCTTCACAGCCCCAGCCGACACTGCGCATGTGCGTGCCGGTGGTGACCTTAGAGCCCTAACCGGCATTGCGCATGCGCTTGCCGGTGGTGCCTTCACAGACCCGTCAACAATCCGCCTTTTGAGAGATGCCGTAGTTGCTCTCAGAAGGGGAACAATTGGCGGGCTGTTTATTGGCTTTATTGATTGATTGATTGATTGATATTTTTTTTGCGCTGCGCCCTCGGCCTGAAACCTGGATGCGTCAGCTGCAAATGTTTTATGACAGAATGATCAACCAATGTGTGACATGTGTTTGTGCAGACTTGAGGATGGTGTTTAGGCATCTCACGAGGCGGCGGGAACACATTCACGGAGGGAAGAAGGAGGGGCTGTCACGCCGCTCGCTTCTTCTTCCTCGACTGCTGGCCGAAATTCTGGGTTGGCTGAGCCTGAGCTGCAGCCGGAACCGGATAATTTCTAGGCCAGCCTGCCCTTGTCTCCAGCCTGGGCTCGGGACTCGGGGTGAGCTGTGACCTCTGCGTCTTCTGTGTTCTAAACCGAGCAGAGTTCGAGGCAGCTTGGGCAGAGGACTGCTGCTGCGAGAGCAGCGGCTGGACCCTACGAGGGAGGCAGAGTGCCTCGTCCTCCCTCTTCTTCGTCTCACACCTCCTTTGCATGGAGGCGAGAGCAGAGCCGAAGATTCCCTCGGGAACGATGGGCATATCCAGCACATCCTCCTTTTCCCGGTCTGGGAGAGTGGTGAGGTTGAGCCATCTCGCTCTTTCCTGCACCACCATGATCCCAATTGCTTTGCCCGTGGCCTGGATGGCGCAGCGTTGGACACGGAGACAAATGTCCGTGACCGTTGCCATCTCGTCCAGAGTGGCTGCCCTCGGGTTACCCGACAGATCCTCGCAGAGCTCCGCTTGGTAGGCGGTTCACAGCGAGGACACGTTCAGGGCCCTGGCGGACAAACGCTGCCGCGTTGTAGGCCTTTTCAGTCATTGCTGACTGAAAACAGTCCGACTTTGCTGGCAGCGTGGGGTTCCTGCTTGGTGACGGGCCCACCTTTGGTAGAAGGTGAGCCGCTACCAGCGGTTCCATGGGCGGCATGCAGAGCAGGCCGAGCTTCTCCATTCCGTCACAGTCTAGGGAGGAGGCACCCTGGATTGGGACCTTGTTGCTGAAGGGCCGGTCTCTCCACGAGACCGACACCTCATCCAATATCTCCGGGAAGACCGGAAGGAGTTGTCTCACTTTTCCCGCCGCTTGGGGAAGATGTTTTCCCTCGTAGCGGGACCCGGAGGTCTCCTTGGGCCACGGGAGGTTGAGTCTGACCGCAGCGCATTTACACACGGCCTGCAGGTCCATGCTCAGGCCGGGCAAAGCTGGTGTGCTTTCGCCCGGGAGAGCAGCACTTGCCTCAGGCTTTGCAGCCTGAGCCGGTGACATGAAGGTGTCCTCTTCCTGTTCATCCGATTCGGACAGGAGGAACGCCAGGGCATCCTCCTCTTCGTCCTCCTCGTAGTCAGGCCCGAGGACATCCTCCGCAGGTGAGACCATGGTGAGGTCTAACCGGGAGCCCCAGCTTCGTGGTGCGCGGGAAGCCGTTCCCGCGTGTCTTGCCGTCACCGGGTCCCGGCCTGCCAGGGCGCGGGATCCCGGTTCTATAGCCGTTGCAGATAGTGAGCCCCAGACCGACACGGAGAGGGGCTCACTCCCTGTGGCGGACGCCCCCGTGTCCTGACTGCCGGTCGGCGGGTCCGTGGACATGGGGGGGTCCTGTTCCGACAGGCTAGCTTGTCGAGCTAACCTTCGGCGGAGGCTCTTAACAGTGAAGCGGACGCAATGTCCGCATGAGCCGGGGTTGTCGATAGCGCCTCGGGCGTGTTCCAGCCCGAGGCAGGACGAACAGACCTGGTGTGTGTCTGCGCCCGATATCTTCAACCCGCATCCGCAGAGTCAAGCCACCGAGTCCCTGACTCCTCTGGTGTGAGGGAGAGGGGCGTCCATCTTGGTCGCCTCGTGGCGTGGAGAGGGCCCGCACTCGACAGGTGGGACGGGAGAAAAGATAAAACCACCTTGTCCTTAATCCGGAGAAAAGGACAGTGTGGGTCTTTTATTCCCGGAGAATACTGACTGGTGTGGCAGTATGCTCTTTAAATCCTTTCTTCCTCCGTGGAGAAGAGAAAAGAGAAAACTTCCTTGCTACCGTGGTGTCGGTAGAGAGGGAGCGAGCTAGCAACAGGTGTGCTGCTAGCTTGAAAAAATCGGACCTACCTTGCTTTCTCGTAGAGAAGGGCAAGGTCGATTTTGAAGTACTAACGGCGTTAGTACTACCGTCTTCCTGCGAAGCAGAAGGAGTAGCCGGCTAGCGCCCGTCGACCGAAATGGTATTTTGGGTTCAGTCTGTGGACAGTGAAGCTTGCCCGGCTACTGTAGAGATGTGCTCTGAAGCGAGAAGAGGTGTTTGAATGACGCATTCGTTGTGGCGCAAGCTACTTATAGGGAGTGATTTCCCCTGACGCTGACGTCAAGATCACCAGCCAATCAGGATTGGCGTAATGAGATTGATGCTTCTGTTTGCTCCGTGATGAGGCGCATCCCATAGTGAGACATCGAACGGAGTGTTATGAATGAGAACACGGTCCACACCAGTTAACCCCCAGAATGAAGAGCAAATAGCGAGAGGCATCTGTTCACTCAACAGAGCCTCCAGAGTGATGATTGTCCCCAGCTTTGTAGTCCTCTCCAGCAGGTGTGCGCTGGGCTTGCACAGGGATTGGAGAACGTCGGGCCCGGCGTGCTCCAATCAGTGTCCTCGGAAGTGGACCAGGAGATGACAGCCAATGATGTTGGGGCAACCACACAGCTCAGTTACATAATCACAGACAGCTGCACACAATCCCAGACAGGATAACGAGCAGACAGCAGCAGCAGCCGTGACACAGGTATGTACACACGTTTAGGTGTTTAGAGGTAACTCCTATAAGTGTATACAGGTTCTCTAAATCAATGATCCCTTTAAAGTCATGACATTTTAGCCACAGTTTGGTTCATCCCTCCTTTTTTTCGGGTTGGGTTAATCTAGGTTTTGCTAAATGAACTACAAGAACATCACAGATCACTGAGGAAAATTAACTAACTCAACAAATGCATTCAATATACATTGTTCATCAGGAAACTTACAACAATTGTACTGCAATCTTTATTTTATTAGTGCCTCTTGATATAATGAGGGCTCAACAGGCAGCCTTTGTTGTTCTTTGTTTCAAAACGTATCCACCCCTTCACCACCAAATTGCATTTTGGCACGTTGCAGTTGTATTGCTCACAACCAAGCCCCCAGGAAGTGTGCAAGACGTTGAAGCAAAGTTGTGTAGTGGCCACTACAATGGTACTACAATTTCTGTGTCAGTCAGTGATGTAATTTGGTCCAAAAATGGATTTTAGAATACTAACACTGGGAAATAAACATCTGTAAATCAGTGGATACTTTTACAAAACGAAATCAACTACCCAGTGAACCCTTTTAGCAACCTTATTAAAGTCTAAACTAGTCTTTAAACTAAAAGCAGTATCGCAAGTTATTTTTTCTCTCGCCATTAATTTGACTGAGTCCAGCATCGCTGCGTTTTGGAGGTGGGGTTTAAGCAAAAAGCAAATTCGCAGGCTCTATGAAACCCAGATGCGGTTGCTTTTGCTCTCACGAATCAGGCCATTTGGGCTTCATCGCAAGTTACATACGAATGAATGTGGCACTGCCTCAAGTTCTCTACAATAATGCTCAGAACCAAGTGGCAACCTCCAGTGCTAAAAATGAAGCCAACGCGGAAGTGCGTAAATCTCTAGTCCCTCAGATGGCCACTTGAGGCTGGCCCATGTTAAAATGCCCAATTTCACGCCAGATATAAAACAAATTATAGTCTTACAAAAAACATTACGCTCTCTATAGCTTGATTTTCCAACTCTACAGGGGTGCATTTTTAGATTGGTCGCCTGTCTGAATTTAACAATGCATTTAAGTTATGCTTAATTAAGAGTGTGGTGGTTTTGAGAGACAGGTGCCATCTAAAGTAGTTAGACTCTAGCTGTCCAATCAGTAGCAACACCTTTTCCTGGCTAAACTCCACCGACATTCCATCTCTTTGCTTGTTTTTGGGTTAGCAGGGAGTCAGTTGGGGTCGTTTCTGCCTAGATGTCAAGAAAGCTGCAAGCTGAAAGCATGCTGTAGGCCAAGCAGTCGATATATTCCAAACATGGACGTGTTGAGTGTTGATGTAGAATGGTGTGTTGTCAGCTGATAACTCCATGTCTAAATGAAAGAAAACGTATCAAGGATGCAATGTTTTAGTGAATTTGATCAATTGTTATGTGGGATAGGTTTAACACAAAAACATCCATTGTCCCTGAAATACAATGCAGTAGTTCACAAAACAATGTTAGGACAGCTGTATTGAACAGTACTTGGTTAACAAGGACCATTTTGTCAATATGTAATAACACATTTCAGTTTTCTTGCTTTTTGAAATGTTTCTAAAAGCATTAAAGTCTTATATTTCGTTACAGGGCTCCAATTGGTACAAATTAACACTTTTGTTAAGCCACTCATACAAAGAAAACCTATTTGAGGATTCACCAATTGTTCTTCTAAAAAAGCAAGCAATTGCTCTCTTTTTAAATAACGGAGCACAAAGAAAATAATTCTTATATAGGTCTGTGTTGTGTTTGTGTTTTATCCCTCAGGATTTTGCGTCTGGCTCTGATTTACATACTATACAGTAGTTGAAGAAACAGATGAAATGATAGTTGACAAAGAGCTTTATGTTTCAAAAGAGTATGAGATACTCTGATTGTTTGCCTGGGGAACCAAATTATTTTATCAAAGAGTCCTTGGAGACTAACACTTTTTACTACAAATAATAAATCAAGGCAATATGTTTGCACACGAGAGGCAAAAGTGACCAGATTCCGAAATGTTTTAAGGAAATGTAATCAAGGACTAAGACATTAACAATTGTTTGTAATTGTTACTAAACTGAAACTGTATTAAAACATAAATGAGTTGAGTTATAACAATATGTCAATTCAAAATGCTTTGGTGAGCTAGGTGCTTGTGTGAGAGTGAATTTTCAAAATAACAATGTCTTATAGGTCAAGGGTAAGATTTAAGTAAAGTGTATATTAACACCTCCTGGCACATGTAATCTTAGTGTGTACAAAATAGCAATTAATGCATCGAAGAGACTGAATTAACTCCTGTCCTGTTTTTACTGGACAGTATTCACACACAAGTTAGGTAGCATCTGGTGGTGCTAAATCCTTCATGGCAGCAAGATTTAGAGTTGGCAATCAGTACATGGCTGAAGATCTGCCAGTCAGCCTATTTTATCAATGTAAAAGGTCATGCTAACATTTGTTCCCTCAATGGAAATGGCTGACAAGAAGTAGGAAAACGGAGAGGATAAACATTATAATAGAGTGTTTACTCATACTCACTCCCATGATAAACAAACCAATAGACGGAAATACATATATTCACACATAGCCTGTATCTGTACAGAAACCCTCAGAGGCAAGAGGAAAAAAATAATAGGTGATATCCAGGGTTGGGTTGTAACGGAATACATGTAACGGCGTTACGTAATCAGAATACAAAAATCAAGTAACTGTATTCAGCTCGCGTTACATTTGAAAAACGAGTAATCTGATTACAGTTACTTTCGTAAACCTGAAGTGAATACATTTTGGATTACTTATTGGAATTATTGGTGGAAAGATTTCCTCAGAACATTTAATATTCATTACTAAAGGTACAGCCGAATCATCACAGCGCACAAAAACTTTTACCGCCGCAGATGGACCAAAAAAGGCGGTGCGTGAAAGGCGGTGCGTGAAAGGCGGTGCGTGAAAGGCGGTGCGCGCTCGTCTTTTCAGAGGCTGAGTTAACCCTCCCGCTGCCTCCTGGTGCTGCAGAGATTTCATGAAGTGAAGGAGGTTTTCCTTCTATAAAACAGCTGTGGGCAGCAGATAGTATAATGTGAGTGTCACGGACATGAATTCATAGATCAAGGCAGCAGGGCTCTCAAGTTTTGAACAGAGTTCAGAGTGAGATTTTGGCAGCGGCGGGGCTTTGGGTGGGGACGGTGGTCTTATCTGATAAATGACACAAATTCATACAAATAAAAACATATTTATTTCATTCTTAGTGAAGGGATGTGTGTGTGTGTGTGTGTGTGTGTGTGTGTGTGTGTGTGTGTGTGTGTGTGTGTGTGTGTGTGTGTGTGTGTGTGTGTGTGTGTGTGTGTGTGTGTGTGTGTGTGTGTGTGTGTGTGTGTGTGTGTGTGTGTGTGTGTGTGTGTGTGTGTGTGTGTGTGTGTGTGTGTGTGTGTGTGTGTGTGTGTGTTTTTTGTTGTAGGTGTTGGTGGCAGTTTTTGAGGCCTTCAGCACTGGGGTTGGTGGCTCCCATCTGAAACAGTTTGGTTCTAGGCCTGCCATATTCACTGTCATGATGGCGGACAGTGTTCCATCTAGGGCCAAGCTGTTCCTAGTTTTTGTCTTGTTCAGTCCAACCATCGAGAAAACCCTCTCTGCGTCGGTATTAGAGTGAGGGAGCACTAGAACAAGTTGAGCTATTTTAGTGAGCCTCCCAACCTGGCTCAAACCGGTCACCTTTCAAAAAAGGAACCAAGACACTCTATTACTCAAATGCTTTGCTTTTGATTTCAATTGATTATGTGGTGCCAAATATTTCTTACCTTGCACTTGATTGAGGACATACTCCCCCAAAACTCCTCAACATTAAAGGTGGTGGGATCTTGGGGCATGGGGATATCCATCAGCTGATATTCCAGGAACTCCTCACACACCTTGTCCTGTTCCTCCGGCCCATGGAAAGGTAGTAGTTCCTGAAATCTAAAAAGAGCACCATGTGTAAAGAACTGATTAATGTATTCAATCAAAGTATTGAAATCCTGGAAAATGTGGAAACCCTTACCTGTCTATAAAGTATAGGGCATCTTCCACCCCACACTCAGTCCTCTGCTGCACATCCACACATCTTGTATGCCTCAGAAGAGCCTCCTTCAGAGGGAGTTTATTGATGCCATACTCCACAGCCCTGACCAGAAATGCCAGTGCTGCATGTTGGAATAGCTGCACCTCCTGAGCAGGGTTTCCGTTAGCCGGTAATTACCGGTTTTTAGCTGGTAAAATGTATAAAAAACCGGTAAATTCAAAACCTGACGGTCAAAATGTCTGGTAATAATTAGGGAGGCTCCGATCGATCGGCCGCCGGTCATTATCGGCCGATATTCACTCTTAATAGTTTGATCAGTGCTCTCTATAAAGGCCGATCAGGAGAGCTGGATCTGATCGATATGGACATAAACGCGAGTGAAGTGTAACCGGAGCGAGAGAGAGATCAGATCAGCTGCTGAGTCTGACCGAGACACGCAGCTCTGCATAATCACCTGAAGCCCCGCCCTCTGTTTAGCGCGCTGCAGGAGCTGACTGCTGTCAGGAGAGAGAGGGAGGGAGAGGGGAAAAGAGAGGCTCCGTTCCTCCCGTGTTATTATTCAAAGTTGATGTAAACTTCTGAATAATGTACGTTATCTACTACAAGTAGTTTGTTTGAATGTAATAATTATGTTGTTTGTTGTTTGTGGAATCATTTATTGAAAAATTTATCTGAATTTTTTTCGATCTGTTACTTATGGAAGCCCATTTCCGCCACTTGAAAAAAATAAAATCCCCCATGAAAAGTCGAAATAATGAGATAAAAAGTCATAATAATGAGATAAGAAAGTCGAAATAATGAGATAAAAAGTCATAATTATGAGATAAAAAAGTCGAAATAATGAGATAAAAAGTCATAATAATGAGATAAAAAGTCATAATTATGAGATAAGAAAGTCGAAATAATGAGATAAAAAGTCATAATTATGAGATAAGAAGTGCGCATGTGCTGCAGTGGCGCTGTCTTTAAAGGTCCCTTCATCACCTTGCTGCTCTCCACCATGCAAACAGCATCTATCTAGTCCTAAATAAGGTAACTATTACAGGTGACTTTTGTAAATGTTAGATGTTACATATAGCCTATATTGCAGCTAAACTACAACAATGCAGTTCATAGCTTTGACATTACCCGTTATGAACTATAATATATATGCCTATAGTTTTGTGGTAACGTTCACGCCACTAATGACAATAGTGTAGGCATACTGCTGCTGTGAGTTGCTCTAACTCTAACCCGTGAACGTTACCACAAAACTATAGGCATATATATTCTATTCATAACAGGTAATGTCAAAGCTATAAACTGCATTGTTGTAGTGTAGCTGCAATATAGGCTATATTTAACATCTAACATTTACAAAAGTCACCTGTAATAGTTACCTTATTTAGGACTAGATGCTAGGGATGTGCATCTCCATCACTGAGGCCGATGTGATGCGCATCTCGATACGTTGCCACGATACGATACATTAACGATACATTTGAAACACCAGGTGATACGATACGATACGATTCACCCCTGTTGCGATACAGTTCGATACGATTTGATTCAATATTATGCGATTCGGTGCGATACGATTCAACACAATGCAAAAATAATGATACTTCAATTTGGTACGACAGAGGATTTTTGTTTTATTCCTTATATGCAGCAAATCATACATTAACAAAAAAGTGCTTTACATATTTGGTACTGCACATCCCATCATGCCGTTTATTTTTTTAACTTTAAAAGCTCTCCAGAGTACAGTACAATTGTATAACACCTCACAGTTCAGCCGCAGACCCCATGTCGCCTCTTTATGTGCGTCGCTAAGTTCCTCGTACTACTTGTGTACTTTAAAGCGGCTCGGCATCGTTTACAATTTGCGAGCGATTTTTCAAGTTGACTGTAGTATATAGTGCCGCGCACATATACCATCAGGACGTTACTGATGGGGTGCGGCTGCGGAGTGATACTGTGTGTATGCAAGCCCGCATCTAGGACGGATCTATGTATCATGGCTGTAGACCTGTTGAGTAATAAAGATACCTCATACAAAGGTCTACGGATACCTTATTACTCTCCATGACCTGCGGTCAACTATATAGCATAAAGGATTATTACACCGTCTTTCTTGAACAATCCGAAGTGTTGCCAAACGTTTGATTTGTAGGTATTTTTCGGTGCGCTGTGTTTCTCTTTCTCCTCAACTTCCGTGTGTGTTGATAACTGAGACTCTCGGCCTCGGGCGAAGCAAATATCCAAATCAAAGATCGTCTCTGCTGAGCGTTGACGCAATCGATGCATCGCGAGTTCAACCCGGTTCAACCCAAACTGTAGCCGATGTGCACTCTTTCAACCGGTGCACTCGCATCTTGAACGTTTATGCCGATGCGAATCGGTGAATCTTAACATCTCTACTAGATGCCGTTTGCATGGTGGAGAGCAGCAAGGTGATGAAGGGACCTTTGAAGACAGCGCCACTGCAGCGCATGCGCACTTCTTATCTCATAATTATGACTTTTTATCTCATTATTATGACTTTTTATCTCATAATTATGACTTTTTATCTCATTATTTCGACTTTCTTATCTCATTATTATGACTTTTTATCTCATAATTATGACATTTTATCTCATTATTTCGACTTTCTTATCTCATAATTATGACTTTTTATCTCATTATTTCGACTTTTTTATCTCATAATTATGACTTTTTATCTCATTATTATGACTTTTTATCTCATAATTTCGACTTTCTTATCTCATAATTATGACTTTTTATCTCATTATTTCGACTTTTTTATCTCATAATTATGACTTTTCATGGGGATTTTATTTTTTTCAAGTGGCGGAAATGGGCTTCCATAGTTACGATTATAAACTGAAGCAATATCAAAATGAGCCCCGTGAACTGAGTTTTAAAGGGGAAAGGAAACACCAATTACAGTTATAATATTCCGGTAGTTTATTCATTTTACAATGGATATTGATCGTAATATTTATTGTATATGATATTACTCGCCAAAAGAAAATTAATTATCCGCCGGCCGGGTGGGGAATTCCGGGACCAGGCCGCCGCCATTAGGGGAGTCCCAAATGGTGACGTCACTGGCTGTGTTTTCGCTCCACCAGAAGTCAACACAACGTAGCAGATATGGCAGCGATGGAGGAATTTTGCAATGAGATCGACGTTTTGAACGATGAATTTGACTATTCGTCGGGAGATGACATTGATGTGGAAGCATCTACAGTTACCAGGCATCCCATGGCCTATGCTTATGAACCGATTCGGTCGAATAGAGTGGCATACGATCCGGAATAAAACAATTAAAAAAACACAATGCTAACAGTGAGCCTCTGAATTAGCCCCGAGCGAAAATGCTAACCTATTACTGCACCGAAAATCACTCCTAGCTCCCTTATTACTTATCCTAGCCGCACATCCAACACATCGTTTATGATCGCAAGGAGACACATAATCTAACGGTGCCCACCTCAACACTGAAAGATACAAACTCGCGAGGTTATCCACAAAAACGTACATCAAAACAAGTGGCGCTAGGTACTAACATACGCCAGGCTAACGGCTTACCTTCCTCATTGTCTGGTCTAAACTGGTCTTCAATGGCATTACAACGATAAAAACGATGATGTAGTTAATCCATAGGTTAATATCCAATGGGGCTGTGTCCCCTTTGAAATGTTCTGATAATCTATAAGCAATACAACTGCAATTCCGTTATCTGCTGTCCGCTCTGTGCTCCGTGCGCTCTGGGTCCTGCAATACCATCCATCAATAGCAATACTAGCCTTTTTAGGGCTGTTATCGACAGATGAGCGTGTGTATGCCAGTTTAATTAGTTGAGCTATAGAACACCCCCAATTCTCTATTGTGCGTCATAATAATAGCTACCATTTAGTTTGGACGCGATTGCGTTAATTAATAAGGTCTCACTGTGTCAGTAAATACATGTGTGAGCTAGTAATCTGGTAGTGCTGCAATATTTACCTCTCTCTCGGCAGCTGAAGCAACTCGTTTGGTGGCTCAAACTTCACGTTTGTTGACACTGTCATTGTCTTGCGCGGCCGACGTGCTGGGACGGTCGGTGTTCCCGACTGCATACGTTGAGAAATCGAATATTGTGGGAACAGATCCTGGCTTCAAATCCAATGTTTTGTATTGAACCAGGCATCCAGACTGGACTTTGAGCAGCTTCACATCCTTTAGTGGCAGCCTATGGAAATGTACTTCTTCCTTCTTTGTATAAAATCCATTTGTGCAGCCTGGGGCAATACAATAAACTCCTGACGACGACCGTTTTCTTGTAATGTAAACTACTGGTGCATTGCACGCCATGTTGTTTGTTATTGAGCTTTGGCCCAGGAAGCCAGTCAGTGACGTCACTGGAAAAGTCCCGGAGCAATGGAAGCGCCCATGGTCATTAGGCACGTATTTCAAAAAGTAAATTTGCGTATCTCGATCGTTTACATTGGAAATAGACTAGATAAATACATTTCCTAATGGTAATATTGTCGCATGGAAAGCAGTTTGAAAAGTGTTTCCATAACATCAGCATATCTGCTCATAGTCCGGTAATTACCTGCTAACGGAAACTCTGCTACACAACTATTATTATTATTATTGAAATATGACCGGTAAGTTTCACATTTGTCCGGTAAAATAAAATCTGCCCGGACATTTGACCGTCGAGAAAAAATCCTAGCGGAAACCCTGCTCCTGAGGTGTGATGTCTCCAGCCTCAAGGAGCCCATTGAGGGTAGCTCTGGTGGTGAAGCCAACATTTAGTTTTTCTCCTACCAGACAGAGAACAGAAAGAGATAGAGAAGCAAATTAAGTCCAGGTAGTTTCAACAATATGCATCAGGTAGTGACAGGGATTTCACTTGGCAATTTAACTCAAAACTAGACAAACAGTCAGTGTATAGATTCAGTCTAGTTTTGAGCACTATGTGCACAATAAGTGCAAGTGGTTGAAGATATTCCTCTATGTAAGCATACAATTGTACCCATAAACTACACAAGCATGGTATGCCTACACACATTTATGCTTTTTAACAGCCATAACAGAGATATCACCTAACTTGCCCAATAACAACAATCTTCCCAAAAAGTATATTTGAGGTCAATGAGTATACAGGTGTATCTCCTTATATGAAACTTTTACCTGGCAGTTGGTTTAGTGGGTCCTTGTAGAGGATGTCATGGACTTGTCGGCCCTGTAGTGCTGACGGCTTCATGAACCTCGCACACAGTTTCTTGATTTGTAGTTCATAAAACATTTCCATGTATTACTTGAAAAAGGACATATCAGCCAATTCAAGCAGACATACTGTATTTGGCAGCAGGATGGCCTAACCCTTGCATTTTACCTCTCCGTGGAGCTGAAAGATGGAAGACCTTTCTCTCTGGAGGAGGAGGTTCAGTAGGGTGAACACTGGCAGCGTCGCTTGATAGAAGAGTAGGTAGACTTCAGTCAGGGGGTTGGAAAATGCATCCACCAGCCTTCTAAATCTTGGTTGTTTCTCATCTGTAAATAAACACAGTCAGTGCTTAAAAGTACACATTTAGTCTGGTGTAATGCACCTGTATTACTGTCAATGAAACAAACAACATACTTAAAGACTTAAAATAGCTGGTAAGTGGCCCATACTGTCGCAGAATTTGTGTGATGCACCTCTCCAGGCTTAACCATCGCACTGAAATGTGCAGCAGCATTTCCATGTACTCGCTCTCATGGAATTCACAACATTCTGGAAAATATAAAACATAACATCAACAGTAAACAAATTTAAAATGTCTGCATTTTGTTGTATAACAGTAGAGCTGGTTGAATCACAAACCTGCCAGGTAACCTTTACGGTTGGTGCTTCCTTTAAACCAGTACCCAACATCCACGGTCAGATCCTCTGGATCAAATCCGGATATCTGCAATACATGAATTCAAGTATCTATTGCAACACTATCAGCAAACTGTTTTACATGGCATTGGGCTTAACGGATTGGTAATATAGAGTGTACATGTTTGAACTTACTTCCATAAACTTCTGCCCCGCATGTTTGGCAGTGTTGTGGATGATATGACAGGGGCATCCATGGATGTACATACTGCCATTTTCCTTCAACATTCTGGCTGAGATTGAATTTCTGGCACCTGTATTTACAGGGGCATTGTCAATAGAGAGACCTACACAATTTCTCCAAGGGATGTCATTTTCCTGCAAGGTGTCATTGATTTTTGTGTAGATCACTTCAGCGGTGCCACAGCTCCGCCCACTGGTGGTGCACATATCAAGGAACCTGTGCACAACTTTGTTGGTGTCAACAATTCTGACAGTGAGAGGATTCATCTTCTCTAGACCTGTAACAATAAGGACCATATCTAAAACAATATGTTGTTCAAATTGTATGAGTGCATGTAGAAATGGATAAAAAATAAGTACTAATTACTGATAGAAGTTGTTAAGCACATACCAGTATCATTCGAGCCATCTGTGACAAGTGTGAATGGATTCTCTCTCATCTTCATCACCAGTTCCTTCTTAAAATGAGGTGCCACTGCTTCATTTATGAGGCACGTTGTTTTTGTGCTTGCGCTCTTAAAGCCCTGAGCTGTAGGGGAGTCTCTAAAACATTCTTTGTACAAGGGGCTGAAATGGTCAGCAACAGCAAAGGGAATATTGTGCTGCACCATTGCAACAGCAACCTTCACCTCAGCCCTCCTGGTCTGCAACAGAAACAACTGATTACATACCTCATAACCTTAAATACGTTTTCAAGGTAATATGACCATCAATTTGAAGAGAAATGTAATTCATAAAACATTGCCGCCAGCTTTTTAGTTTTCCTGTGCTACACTGTACTGTATGTACCTTGGCCTCTTGTACACTCATGCCTCCAACAGAAGTTTCTGGCACGTAGAACTGTGCAATACTGCTGACTGAGTTTAGAGACTGTTCTTTGGCCCGATGTCCCTTGCCTTCCGCATGCCTGCTTATGTCCCTCACGCCTTGATGAGCACAGGAGTTTTCTTGTCTTCACACTGAGCACCAGTAGAAGGAGCTGGTGGTTCCCATTGTGATGAATGGCCATCGAGTTGACCACTCCTTCTTAAAGGAACAACTATATGTGGCTGCTCCACATAATCCACTCCTTTTCTCTGTTTCCAATGGGTTCTCCCCAGTCTCCTCCACTGCCTCCTCTACCTCCTCCACAGTCTCCTCTACTGCCTCCTCTACAGTGTCCTCTGACCTGGCCACCTTTTTAGGGAGCTGATTGTTTTGAAAGCATGAAAGAATGCTGAGTTGCCTCCTTCCTGACATCTTTGAAAGACAAATGCAATAATTATTAATATGCTTTGTTTTCTGATAAAATATACACACACTCACGCCAGGGATGGAAATGAACACCAACCATCAGCCAAATGCTGGTAAAACATAACAGTGGCTGGTAGATTTTAAATACATAATACAAATGTACCATTGGTTTACTACTGAATGGCTGGTAGATGTTCCCCAGTGGCTGGTAAATGTTCATGTGTTGTGTAAATATTCAAATGTTTTGAAAAATTAATTTCCAGCCCTGGCACGCGCGCACAGAGAGACACAGGGACAGTCCAACAAGGGAGCAAATAGCCTTGGTGCTTACTACAATAATGATAATAATAAATAACAATAATAATCATTATAATAAGTTAGTGTAGGTGCAAAATTCCAAAGAAAACAAGCGTCAGAATAGCTGCTGAAATTAGCTATTAGGGATTCAACCGGCTAGCTAGGCTAGATCATGCATACTCTAGTCTAGTCAGTCAAACTGTTAGCTAAAAGCTCCCTGGACATATATTCCATAACAACGGAAATCAATGATGAGATGACTTACTGTACTGAAAATATGGTCTTCTCCCACGTCGAGCCGTCTGTAGCCACGCAAAATGTCAGTGAGTATATGACAGCCGTCCTCTTTGGTTACTCTTCAACGAGCGTCTTAATCATTGGAATGGAATCAGAATGTAATGTTGTAGCGGACTGTCTAAATCCTACCCGGATACGTTACATTACATTGCATTTAGCTGACACTTTTACCCAAAGCGACTTACAATAAGTGCGTTGGACCAACAAAATACAAACTTGAAGAAAACAGAATCATATAAGTACATCAGGTTTCATAGAGCCAAACATTTCAAGTGCTACTCAACTGGCTATAGATAAGCCAGTCCTTTATTAGTATAGAAGTGCTCTGTTAGCAGTTCTTTGTTAGTAATTCTATCGCTCGAGGTGGAGTCGAAAGAGATGAGTTTTCAGTCTGCGCCGGAAGATGTGAAGGCTTTCTGCTGTCCCGATGTCAATGGGGAGCTCATTCCACCATTTTGGAGCCAGGATAGCAAACCCACGTGTTTTTGCTGTTGGGAACTTGGGTCCCCCTCGCAGCGAGGGTGCAGTGAGTCGTTTGGCTGATGCAGAGCGTAGTGCACGCGCTGGGGTGTACAGTTTAACCATGTCCTGGATATAGGAAGGGCCAGATCCATTCGCAGCATGGTATGCAAGTACCAGTGTCTTGAAGTGAATTATAGTAGTTACCGGAAGCCAGTGAAGGGAGCGGAGGAGTGGAGTGGTGTGGGAACATTTAGGAAGGTTGAAGACCAGACGAGCCGCTGTGTTCTGGATGAGCTGCAGAGGTCTGTTGGCACATGCAGGTAGACCAGCCAGGAGGGAGTTGCAGTAGTCTAGGCGTGAGATGACGAGAGCCTGGACCAGAAGCTGCGTCGCTTTCTGGGTCAGCTGGGGACGTATCTTCCTGATGTTGTAAAACGTGTATCTGCAGCAACGGGTTGTAGCAGCGATGTTTGCAGTGAAGGACAGGTTGTTATCTAGGATCACACCCAGATTCCTTGCAGTCTGAGTCGGGGAAACAACAGAGGTGCCGATGTTGATAGTCAGGTCAAGAATGGTTCAGTCTTGTCAAGGTTGAGCTTGAGGTGATGAGCGGACATCCACTAAGAGATGTCAGCTAGACAAGCAGAGATGCTAGCGACGACCTGGGTCTCTGAGCGCGGAAAGGACAGAATTCATTGGGTGTCGTCAGCGTAGCAGTGGTATGAAAAACCATGCGGGCTAATGACAGATCCGAGCGAGTTTGTGTACAGGGAGAAGAGGAGGGGACCAAGAACAGAGCCCTGAGGGACCCCTGTAGTTAATTGACAAGGGTCGGACTCGGACCCTCTCCAAGTTACCCTGTAGGATACAGCCATGTTATTTTCTAATTGGCTGTTCGACAGCTTACATTATTTTGATTGGTTGATGCGTGGCTACAGTGATTCTGTACTAGTTTGTTTCCAAAATTGTGGCGCAACTTGGTGGGCGGTACCCTGGAAAGAAATCTCTGCGTGAGAGCGTGTGAATGGAGTGAAATGCGTGTGTCTCACGCCAAATGCGTGAGACTTGAGAGGTCTGAGGCAGACTGGTGCACAGAGTCTCCTGTTTTGCCAATCCGGTGCTTAAACAAATAGCTCTACACCCCTGGCCGAAATGTCCTTAAAATGAAGTCCGAGTTCGACATTTTAATTCATGTCCTCCCAACACTGGCAGGACAGAAGGCGACACACCCGTTCTAAGCCGTGTCCCTCACTCCTCACATCCCAAGCTGCATCCCCAGAAAGTGTATTATGTTGTTACATCGTTTCAGATGTGATGTTTCAGTTGTGCTCTTGATACGCCATTAAAACAGTAAAAACACGTTCAGTTTCCTTTTGCTTTTTGTGTCTCCTGTACAACAAAACATACCAATCTGTGATGGAAAAAGAAAGTAATCCAAAAGTAATCTAAAAGTAATCTGATTACTTTTTTAAAACACGTAACTGTAACTGTATTCAGATTACTTTCAGTGCCATGTAATCAGTAACTGATTACATTCACAAAGTAACCCTCCCAACCCTGGCTGTGGGGTAGTTTGACGTTTCATAGAGGGTGCTCAAACATGTAGGGTTACCCATTAATGTGCCGGGCACTACAGTAGAATTTTACTCTTATATCTTATATCTGACATCACATACATCGTAGCATTAAAGTTCACAGTTTATTTATAATAAAACAATAAAATAAACGTGTTTATTTATAATAAAATAAATAAATAAACGTGTTTATTGGGGGAGGGCAGGAATGTCAAATGGGAGGGCCACCCACGGCGCGGGTCTGCTGTGTATATGTCAGTCTGCTTTCTCACTCGGATACGCTCCGGAGCCTCGTGTGGGAACGCCAGAACGCTACGCTGGTGAGCCGGAGGGATGCAGTCCTTTTCTCACAAACTGTTCCATATTGTTTTCACTGCAGCCACACACCTTCGCCTCCGAGGCGGCTCGTGTAGCTTTCACCGTTAATCATCTGACGGGGAGAGCCCGTTTATGGGGAACTGCGGAGTGGGAGCAGCAGACTCCAGCCTGCGCCTCTTTTGCTGCATTTTCCGCGGAGATGCGGAAGGTGTTCGGTTCCGTTCGTCTGGGTCCCGACGCTGCCGGAGGTCTGCTGAGTTTGAGCCAGGGTTCCGGCACGGTGGTGGATTACGCTATTGACTTCCGCACCAGCAGCCGCCGCAGCAGCTGGAACGAGCCGGCGCAGTGTGATGCATATCTGAGAGGATTAGCGGATTATATGAGAGATGAGCTGGTTTCCTATGATCTCCCTGCTTCCTTGGATGGGTTGATTGAGCTCACCTCTCGGATTGACAGACGAATCCAGACCCGGAGAGGAGAGCAACAGACAACAACCTCCGGTTTCCGGGAGATGTCGATTTCCGGTTTCGGCTGAGAATTCCCATTCCTACTCTGACTCACGATACGGGGAGGTCGAGCCCATGCAAGTGGGTCGTACCAGTCTTACCTCTGAGGAGAGGGAATTACATCGCAGAGGTAATCTTTGCCTTTACTGTGGTCAGGCTGGACATATGGTTTCCCGTTGTCCGGTAAAAGGCAGAACTCATCAGTAATGGGGAGTATACTGGTGGGCCAAACCTCTGAGCTGATCCCCAATCTAAGACCCTTGTGCCATGCTCGACTCCTCCTGACAGGCAAATCTCAGGCTCTGGCTGTTTTTATCGACTCTGGATCAGATGTTCGCATCATTGATGAGGAGCTCGCACTACAGCTGGGCATCCAACAGGTTCGGCTGCTCCAGCCGGTACCGGCTAATGCTTTGGATGGTCACCTGCTGGGAACGGTGACACACCAGACGACACCGGTCCATATGCTCATGTCGGGGAACCACCATGACACAATGCAGTTTCATGTGCTACGGTCCCCGCAAATCCCTCTGATTTTGGGTTATCCGTGGCTCTGCCGCCACAACCCGAACATTGACTGGGCAACTGGGTCCATCCTAGGTTGGAGTTCTTCCTGTCATCAGGTTTGCCTCAAGCAGGCCGCCGCACCTCAACTATCTGTGGATATGAACCTGGTTCCGGATATCACAGGGGTTCCGGCAGAATATTTGGACTTTAAGGAGGTTTTTAGCAAAGCTAAGGCGACATCTCTCCCACCTCATCGGCCCTATGACTGCGCCATTGAGCTACATCCAGGCGCAGTCTCACCCAAGGCCCGGTTGTACTCGCTTTCGGCACCGGAGAGGAAGTCCATGGAGACTTACGTCAATGACTCTCTGGCTGCAGGAATTATTCGTCCTTCCACATCACCCGCAGGAGCAGGGGTTTTTTTTTTTGTGGCGAAGAAGGACAAGACCCTGAGACCCTGCATTGACTATCGGGGCCTGAACAACGTCACGGTGAAGAATCGTTATCCCTTGCCACTCATCTCGTCAGCATTCGAGTTGCTACAGGCGGCTACAATCTTCACTAAGCTGGATCTACGAAACGCTTATCACCTGGTACGAATCCGGGAGGGGGACGAATGGAAGACCGCCTTTAACACCTCTTCGGGACATTACGAGTACCTGGTGATGCCATTTGGACTTACCAACGCCCCTGCAGTTTTCCAAGCGTTGGTGAACGACGTACTCCGGGACATGTTGGATCGTTATGTTTTTGTTTATCTGGACGACATTTTGATTTTTTCAAAGAACACGTCCATCATGTCCAGACAGTCCTCCAGAGACTTCTGGAGTACTCGCTGTTCGTCAAGACGGAGAAGTGCGAGTTTCACACTTCTTCGGTCGCCTTTCTTGGCTACATCGTGGGTCAAGGAAGTGTGGAGATGGATCCTTCTAAGGTTTCAGCAGTTACCTCGTGGCGGGTCCCTGATTCCCGGAAGGAGCTGCAGCGTTTCCTGGGATTCGCCAACTTTTACAGACGGTTCATCCGTGGCTACAGCACCGTGGCCGCCCCGCTCACCACCCTGACCTCATCCAAGGGGACGTTCCGATGGTCCCCTGCAGCCGAGGAGGCTTTTCAGGACCTCAAGGGCCGGTTTACATCGGCTCCTATCCTGCAAGTACCAGATCCCACCGGTCAGTTGGTGGTGGAAGTGGATGCTTCTGACGTAGGGGTGGGGGCCATCCTGTCGCAACGTTCTGGTGAGAACCAGAAGCTCCACCCCTGTGCTTTCTTTTCTAGGAGATTGAGTCCGGCGGAGAGAAACTATGACGTGGGGAATCGGGAGCTTCTCATTTCATTTCATTTCAAACCTTTATTTATACAGATAAATCCCATTGAGATCATTGATCTCTTTTTCAAGGGAGACCCGCTTAAGTAGTTCCACATGAAACATTAATAGAACAACAAAAGGACATCATACAGCATAATTTACATAATTATCCACATAAACAGGTACCAATAGCTTCCGATTGCTGCCTGTAGCTTCTAGCAGTCAAGTTGGCGTTGGAGGAGTGGCAACACTGGCTTGAGGGGACAGAACAACCATTTCAGGTTTGGACCAACCATAGGAACCTGGAATACATCAGGTCGGCACAAAGACTGAATTCCCGGCAAGCCAGGTGGTCGTTTTCTTTTACCCGGTTTAATTTTTTCCTCTCCTACCACCCGGGCTCCCGCAACGTGAAGGCCGACGCTTTGTCCCGGCAGTTCAGGAGGGAGGGAGACACCTGGGGTATTACAGACACTATTCTTCCGGCTCCTCGAGTGATCGGCGTCCTCGTTTGGGAGATTGAGGAGAGGGTTAAGACCGCTTTGGTGGACCAACCCGGTCCTAGTTCTTGTCCTCTCAACCGTTTGTTTGTGCCTCAGGTTTTGAGGGCTGAGGTGCTTCAGTGGGCTCACAGCTGCAGACTTTCCTGCCACCCTGGAATTCAACGTACCAGAGGGATGGTCCTACAACGGTTCTAGTGGGCCACGCTGGAGGCTGACACCCGGGAGTTTGTGAACGCCTGTCCTGTGTGCAATCGGCACAAACCATCTCACCAAGCGCCAGCTGGCCTCCTTCATCCATTACCGGTCCCACGTCGCCCTTGGTCACATATTTCATTGGACTTTGTGACTGGTCTACCACCGTCCCACGGACATACTGCCATCTTGACGGTGGTAGATCGGTTTAGTAAGATGGCTCATTTCGTACCCCTGCCTAAGATCCCGTCAGCTAAGGAGACGGCAGAACTCATTCTTCTCCACGTTTTTCGCATTCACGGACTGGCGACTGATGTGGTTTCCGACCGGGGGCCCCAGTTCACCTCTGTGTTTTGGAGGGAGTTTTGTGAACTGATCGGGGCGACGGTCAGTCTCACCTCCGGTTTCCACCCACAGGCCAATGGCCAAACCGAACGGAAGAATCAGGAGATGGAGACCACTCTCCGCTGCATGGCTTCCGATCATCCCACGACCTGGTCAAAACAACTCCTGTGGGTGGAGTATGCCCACAACACCCTCATCAGTTCCGCTACTGGTCTTTCCCCTTTTCAGTGTGCATACGGTTTTCAACCCCCATTGTTCTCTGCATTGGAGAAGGAGGTTACCTGTCCGTCTGTCCAGGCTTTCATCAGACGTTGTCGGAGGACTTGGAGGCAGGCTCGAACAACTCTGCTTCAGTCTGCTAACCGGTACGCCACATCAGCGAACCGCCGACGCACCAAGGCACCTGTGTACCAGGTAGGCCAGAGGGTGTGGCTTTTCACTCAGAACATTCCCCTTCGGTGGAGTCTAAGAAGTTAGCTCCCAGGTTTATTGGACCCTTCAAGATTGTCAAGGTCATTAACCCTGAAGCAGTTCGACTGAGTTTGCCCCGGAACATGAAGATCCATCCCACGTTTCTAGGATTAAACCTGTCCGGGAGAGTCCTATGATTTCCGCCGCCCCTCCACCACCACCCCCTAGGATGATCGATGGGGGTCCTACCTACACCCTTCGTTGTCTACTCCGTTCCCGTCGCAGAGGAAGAGGGGTTCAATATTTGGTGGACTGGGAGGGCTATGGTCCTGAGGAAAGGCAGTGGATTCCTGCTCGTCATATCCTCAACCCTCAACTCATCCGAGACATCCACCTGTGTTACCCGGAGCAGCCTTCTAGGACCCACGCTCAACCGGGCTTTAAGCCAGGGGGCACGCGTCCGCTACAGACCAGAGGCTTCGTCGAGGGGGAGGGGGAAGCGTCATCAGTCGAGGAGGACGAGGACGAGGATTTCCAGGAGGGAGAGGCCGAGAGAGCATTCTCAGATGAGTACTAACCTTTCCCCATACCTCCACCTTCCACCCTGTGTCTGTAGGGTTTTTGTTGATTCTTTATTTTTTTTCTCTCCCTCCTAGAATTGTCTTAGACGTCAGGAGCCGTCCATTAAGGGGGAGGGGGGTTCTGTCATAGTCTGCTTTCTCACTCACCTATTTTCTGCATTAACATTCCTTAGTCACCTGGTAGTCACACCCTGTCTCTCTCTCACTCTGTTACACCCATCAGCTCCATTAGTATTTAGGCCCACTTCACTTTCACCTCAGTGCCATATCGTGCTTTGCAGCATGCCAGTCTTTCCCGCATTACCCTTCAGATTGCTCTCCCGGTTTCGACCCTGGCTGTCCCTGACCAGCCTGCCTCGCCTGCTCCCTGACGGGGGAATGGGGAATTCAGCCATACAGCCAAGTGGCCAGAACCGTCAGGAATCCTGGGACAGTGACGATGAGGATGAACAGCACGGTGATCTTGCTGGAGACAATCCCTTTACTCGTGCAATTGATTTAGGGGGGCGAGTAGGAAGACCTGTACATGAATGGTGTACCTGCAATCGGTGTGTAGCCATGGACAATCCTCTTATGAACATATGTTGTCATGTGCTTGAAGAGCTTGAAAATAAACTGTTCACAGACGACTTGGATTGCATATGTTTACACAGGGAATTCGACACTGTGGTGTTAGAAAAAGCTGTATTGAGAACATCACTGGTTGCCATGAAGGATGTGAAACGCACCTCTTTGGTTGAACCAATAAATGAAAGGTGGGTACATTTGACGGGTACAACCCTTTCTTCTTAGCAATGTTTCGCGATACAATGAGGCATATGTCAATAGAATTGTGAGAGTAACTAGAGTAAACAACATGAACAAAGCACATACGTCAATTTGTCCTCGACACCAAACGCATAGTTCACGTCACTTCCGGTAAAATAAGTCATGTGACTCGTTAAAATGGCGCCGCCCACAGGGTTGATGTTATTTTGGTAATTAATCAGCTTAAATTCCCTGATAACGTCATCGGATAAAAAAAAGACTGGCAGAGACTGGTTTGTTTTATCGGATGATAATTATTTAAAAATGTGTGTCATGAGGATTGCCTCCCTTTAAAGGACCAGTGTGTAGTATAAGGGAGGGTGTATTTGCAGAAATTGAATATATGATTCAGAAATATGTTTTCATTAGTCAATCAATCAATGTTTATTTATATAGCCCAATATCACAAATGTTACATTTGTCTCAGTGATCTTCACAGTGTGTACAGAATATCAGTATGACAATACGACACCCTCTGTCCTTAGACCCTCACATCGTACAAGGAAAAACTTCCAAAGAAAACCCAGTTTAAAGGGAAAAATGGGAGAAACCTCAGGGAGAGCAACAGAGGAGGGATCCCTCTCCCAGGACGGACAGACATGCAATAGATGCCGTGTGTAAATTGAAAAGATAATACATTTGCAACATAGGTAGTCCAAATGTTTGGAAATGCATGTGTGTATAATAGGAAGATGAATCCACGAGGATATCCATCCAGGACCTATGATCCAGGACCACAGCCACGACTCAAGATCCAGTGCTCGCGATCCAGGACACAGGACCGCAGGATCATCCATGACTCCGGATCCCAGCGTATATAGACACCAAAAAGAAAGACATTTGGGGAAGCTGGGTTAATCGGAACATGAGTGTACACGGGTATAGACAGAGAGAAGGAAGAAGTAAGATGTCCCCCGACAAACTAAGCCTATATCAGCAAAACTAGGGGCTGAATCTAATCAGCCCTAACTATAAGCTTTATCAAAAAGGAAGGTCTTAAGCGCACTCTTAAAAACGGATAGGGTGTCTGCCGCCCGAACACAAACTGGAAGCTGATTCCACAAATGTGGAGCTTGATAAGAAAAGGCTCTGGCTCCCATTGTACTTTTAAAGATTCTAGGAACAACCAACAACCCTGCATTCTTGGAACGCAATGCCCTAGTAGGACAGTAGGGTATAATGAGTTCTTTAAGGTAAGATGGCGCCTGCCCATTAAGGGCTTTGTAGGTGAGAAGAAGAATTTTAAATTCTATCCTGTGTTCTATAGGGAGCCAGTGTAAGGCAGCCAGAACAGGAGTAATGTGGTCCCTTTTCCTAACTCTGGTTAGTACACGAGCCGCAGCATTTTGAATCAGCTGAAGCGACTTGATTGACTTCTTGGTACTCCCTGATAATAAAGAGTTACAATAATCCAGCCTAGAAGTAACAAATGCATGGACTAGTTTCTCTGCATCGTTTTGAGGCAAGATATGCCTGATTTTTGCAATGTTACGTAGATGGAAGTAGGCGGTCCTTGAAATTGATTTTATGTGGGCGTTAAAGGATAAATCCTGATCAAATATAACACCAAGACTCCTTACAGTCTCACTGGAGGCCAAATTAATGCCATCCATAGTTAGTATCTCTTTAGATAATTTGTTTCGTAGATTCTTCGGGCCAAGTACAATAACTTCAGTTTTGGTCGTGTTTAACATCAAAAAGTTTAAGGTCATCCACGTTTTTAAGTCCTTAAGGCAGTCTTGAATTGTATTTAGATGATTAATTTCATCAGGCTTGATTGATAAATATAGTTGAGTATCATCCGCATAACAATGAAAGTTTACAGAATGATTCCTTATAATATTGCCTAACGGAAGCATATATAATGTGAACAAAATAGGTCCGAGCACTGAGCCCTGTGGCACTCCATGGCTAACTTTGGTTTGCGTGGAAGATTCATCGTTAACACGTACAAACTGAGAGCGTTCAGATAGATAGGACCTAAACCAGCCTAAAGCAGTTCCCTGTATGCCAACTAAGTGCTCTAGTCTTTGCAATAGGATATCATGGTCGATAGTATCAAATGCAGCACTAAGATCGAGCAAAACAAGAATAGAGACAAGTCCCTTGTCTGAGGCTATTAGAATATCATTTGTGACTTTAACCAGGGCTGTCTCTGTGCTATGATGTGTTCTAAAGCCAGACTGAAAATCTTCAAATAAATCATTGTTTTTTAAGTAATCACACAACTGTTTTGCGACCGCTTTCTCAAGAATTTTTGAGAGGAACTGAAGATTAGAAATAGGTCTATAGTTGGCTAAAACCTCTGGATCGAGGTTGTGCTTTTTAAGAAGCGGTTTTATCACTGCTACTTTGAATGATTGTGGAACATAGCCTGATAATAAAGACATATTCATAATATTTAATAAAGAAGTGCTAATTAATGGAAAAACTTCCTTCAACAGCTTAGTTGGAATTGGGTCTAACATGCATGATGGTTTAGAAGAGAGAATCATTGAATGTAATTGTTCAAGGTTAATGGCTGAAAAGCATTCTAGTTTACTATCTAGTGTAATATTAGAACTTACGATTCCGGGAGCTGTTGATAACACTATACTGGTCGAAGGCAAGAGGTCATTAATTTTGTTTCTAAGAGTAACAATTTTATCGTTAAAAAAGCACATAAAATCATTACTACTGAGTGCTAAGGGAATAGAAGGCTCAATCGAGCTGTGGCTCTCTGTCAGCCTGGCTACAGTGCTGAAAAGAAATCTTGCATTATTCTTATTCTCATCTATTAATGAACAGTAGTAGGCTGCTCTCGCTTTACGCAGTGCTTTCTTATATTCATTGAGAGTAATATGCCAAATTAAACGAGATTCTTCAAGTTTAGTGGAACGCCATATCCTTTCAAGTTGTCTAGACTTTTGCTTTATTTTGCGGGTTTCGGCATTATGCCATGGAGCTAATCTATGTTGTTTTATTTTCTTCTTTTTCAAAGGAGCAACAGAGTCTAATTTTATTCGGAGCGCATCTATAGCACTATCAACAACATGATCAATTTGGGGTGGTGTACATTTTGTATAAGTTTCCTCCCCTACATGCAGACATGCTATCGAGTTAAGTATTGGTTGAATCTCTTCCTTAAATGTGGCTATAGCACTAACAGATAGGTTTCTGCTGCAAGAGCTTTTGACTAATGCTTTGTAGTCTAGTAACAGTACTTCAAAAGTTACTAAGAAATGGTCGGATAAAGCAGGATTATGCGGTTCGACTAATAGTTGCTCAATTTCAATACCATAAGTCAGAACAAGGTCGAGAGTGTGATTATAACAGTGGGTTGGTTTATTTACACTCTGACAGAAACCAACAGAATCTAATATAGAGTTAAATGCAACAGTAAGGCTATTTTTATCATCGTCAACATGAATATTAAAGTCACCTACGATAATTACTTTGTCTGTTTTAAGAACCAAAGTTGATAAAAACTCAGAGAATTCTGATAAGAATTCTGAATAAGGACCTGGTGCACGATACACTGTAACAAATAAGATTGGCTGCAAAGTTTTCCAGGTCGGATGCGTAAGACTAAAAACGAGGCTTTCAAAAGAGGTATAATTACATTTTGGTTTAGTATTGATAAGTAAACTTGAGTCAAAGATTGCTGCAACTCCACCTCCTCGGCCCGTGCCTCGAGCAATATGAGTGTTGACATGGCTGGGTGGAGTGGCCTCATTTATGCTGACATATTCTTCATGTCTCAACCAAGATTCAGTGAGACAGCATATATCAATATTATAATCTGATATTAAATCATTTACCAATATTGCTTTAGATGCTAGAGATCTTATGTTTAAGAGACCACATTTAATCTTCCTGTTTTGTTGCACTGTCGTAGTTGTTACATTTACTTTTATTAGGTTATTATGTATGACACCTCTATTAGGTTTTACCTTAAATTGTCCTTGGGCAGACACACACACCGCTAATATTGGGTATTTTATTGGGTTCGGGATTCCTATGGGTGACTGCCTAGGAGAGAGCGCAGAGAAGCGTGTAAGACTGCGACTCTGCCTCCTGGTCTCAACTCCAGTTTGTCATGGATTACGTCCACAAAGCCCTGAAATGTTTGCCGAAATGAGATCTGCACCTTTCAAAGTAGGGTGAATGCCGTCTCTCTTAATCAGACCAGGTTTTCCCCAGAAGGCTGTCCAATTATTTACGAAGCCCACATTGTTTGCTGGGCACCACCAAGACAACCAGCGCTGAAATGATGACATGCGGCTATACATGTCATCATTGATCAGATTGGGGAGGGGACCAGAGAAGATTACGGTGTCCGACATTGTTTTAGCATAGCTACACACCGACTCCACATTAAGTTTGGTGCATTCTGATTGGCGTAAACGAACATCATTACCACCGACGTGAATAACAATCCTACTGTATTTACGTTTATCTTTAGCCAGCAGTTTAAGATGCGCCTCAACGTCGCCCGCTCTGGCCCCCGGAATGCATGTGACTGTGGAGGCTTCGGTCTCTAAATTCACGTGTCTCATAATAGAGCTACCAATAACCAGAGTTGGCTTCTCAGCGGGTGTCTCGCTGAGTGGGGAATATCTGTTAGATACGTGAACGGGTTGGTGGGGACCTGCGGGTTTCGCGTTATGCCCCTTCTGAACAGTCACCCAGCCTCCCTGCTGCTCGGGAGTTGCCGGGGGACGGCTAAGAGGAGCTACATTTTGCCGGTCCGCACATGCTAACATGGGCTTTACTTTAGCTGAGTTACTTTCTAAGATGCGGAGCCGGGCTTCTATGGCTATGATTCCCGCCTCCAACCTAACAACTATACTACATTTAACACATGTATCCTTACCAGTAAGGGAGGCCAGGAAGTAACCAAACATGAGACAGGAAGAGCAGGAAATAGCACCAGAAGGTGGGGAAAGAGCCATGGCTAGCTATCAAGCTAAAGTAGCTACCGTTAGCAAACCCGAAAAGAGTGTAGGCAACTGTGGAGTTACAGTCGCTAAGAGAAGGAGAGTTGTGAGTGCTTAAGCTGTAGTAACGTGTGATTACAACGTCAGGCAGTTGCCGTGAACAAGAGTTTTAAAACGATCGATTAAGTTTAAGTTAATAAACTATCAGCAACAGAACAGGCACACGGGATACCCAGAGATGACAACAACAACAACCGGAAGTTACAACGTGCAACGTGCTCACCGCAATAGGTTCCTCCTTCCTAGTTTCAGATTAGTGTTTACTAATCTGAAACTAAGAATTGTTACCTTGGAATGAGCCTTTATTATCTATATTGGGACCGTGTTTTGAACTGACAAACTAAACTATTTTATTTTAAAATCGGGCCTTTTGTGTTTTTAAATGGTACCTGAAGGCCACCGTAGGTCTCCAGCAAGCTGTTTAAATGGTGGTTATGCCAGTGGCTTAAATAGTGATTGGGTAGGGATGGCCTTGAGGGAGGTGAAGGTTGTGAAACATAGCAGGATGTTACCATGGTTTTGCACCAGCGGCTTGCCACTGCAGTTTTGTAAATGGAGGGGTGAGAGGAGGGGTATTCAATCTGCAACCACAACACTATGCTGCCACATCGTATACACTCTTAACAGGTAAAATCTGTTTTGCCAGAATAATTTTTCCAAATCTCTTTATTAATTGAATACAAAAAAATTAACAACATTTCTTTGTCAGGTTTTTTTTTGTGTCAGGATCTTTCTTACACGGACAATGCCAGTGTAGTTGGGTAGTGGTGCCCCTTGTGGCAGAAATAAGTATTACGACAATAAAAAACTTGAAAGGTTGTACTTGCAAACCTTTTTTTTTTACCTGTTTTTAACCTCTTAAGCCCTGAGCCTGTTTTTCAGGTTTCAGGCTCGAAAATGCCACTAACACAACAAAGACTATATCTTCACTTCTAAAAGGGGTAAATTAATAATCTTTTCTCTCAAAGCAAGGTTACATCTGTGAGTAAACTCAGATGGAACACAGTAAAAACATGTAAATTCTAATGTCCGCCTAAACAAGAGTTACTTTACTTATAGTGAAAACCACCCTTGAATGATGGGCTAGTAGACTAAAAGCTTTAGGAATCCAAACTATAACATATAATAAGTACCCTGTATCAAGATTGATGCAAAACAAGTTAAATGTGACCTTTTTAGAGAGGTTTAGAAATAAAGCGGACTCACCTCTGGGTAATTTGGGAACCATCAGTTCCTTTTGAACTTGTTCACTGTAAAACTCATTTTATTACTTTGAATTATCACTATAGGTATTCATTCCATCCAAATACAACTGTTGTGAAAAAAAAAAAAAAAAAAAAACATAGGCATGCATTTGTTACTTCAAGGCTGGATTATGGTAACTCTTTATTATCAGGGTGTAGCAAAAAGTCAGTTAAGTCGCTTTAGCTGATTCAGAAAAGGGACCACATTGATGCTGTTTTGGCTGCCTTACACTGGCTCCCTATAGAACACAGGATAGAAGTTTTAATTATTCTTGTCGCCTACAAAGCCCTTAATGGGCAGGCGCCATCTTACCTTAAATAACTCATACCTATCCTACTAGGGCAGTGGTTCTCAACATTTTTACACCAAGTACCACCTGAGAAAATAGTTGGCTCTCCAAGTACCACCATATGACCAATGTTAAAATACAGTCTATGCACAGTTTATGCAGGACTCAGAGGCAAATGTATTCATAACAACATTATTTATTGTCAGCCACAGCTACATGTACAAAGGGCAGTCTCTCTCTCTCACTCATCACTCACACACCACAAGTGAGAATATAAAGAACAAAATAATAACTTATTCTCACACAACAAATGACAACTGTACATACATGTAATTTTCTATACCAAACTCTGAATGTAGGCCTCCTGCAACAACCTACATTGTAACAGAAAATGTCCTATTGGGAATTCAGTTCCACAATAATAATGAAAGCCTCCAGGAGCAGATGAGCCTAATGATATGTCCACACAGCAGCTTTAAACAAATCTTCCAACGCTTCTCTGCCCATTGACTTTGAATGCGGATGACGTCACTTTGCCTCTCTTTTCGCCGAACTGCATTGTGGGAGAGCGAAGCGAAGATTTCCAGGATTTTCAGGATTCAAAAGTTGAGCAATGTTCAACTTTTGAAGCTGAGCTGGAAGCGTCAGCCAATCAAATCCCGTTTATGCAAATCTGACAGTAGAAGCGCTAGCCAATCAAACCCTGTGTAAGCAGGGAGAACCAGACCGCAGTTAATTTCCTCATATTCCAAACGACAAATTATGGTAGCAAATCACCCGGTTCTTTACGACCAGAACTATTAACGGGATACAAACCGGAGGAACCAGGCATGGAGGGAGGTGGCAGAGACAGTGGGTGAAACTGGTAGGTTTTCGCCTGTTTGGGGAGTTTATATATATATATATATATATATATATATATATATATAAACATTGCTCACATAAAATCCCCGGGGTTTTTTGCTTTGTATGTCAGGGGCGGGAGATTCATGTGATTGGTTGTTGGTCGCAAAAAATCCCCAAGCTTTCAGACACGCCCAGCTCCAAGATTTTCAAGATTTTTGAAAAGCTGCTGTGTGGACGTACCGTAAGGGCTAATAGCTCATCTTCAGTCTGCTGATGTTTGCTATTTCCATTTCTGTGGTGGCAAAGTAAAAAAGAAAAGAAAAAAGATAATTAAGGACAAGTGTGTGCTTTTTCAGCTTTTGACCTCGGTCACAGCCTTCACTGACCCGGACCAATTTGACCGATTTGCACGTCAGGACCGCTACGGGCCTCCACCAGAGTTTCCTCTGGCTTCTCCCTGCCCAGGCATAGTTCACCATCTTTCGGGTCCTATCGCACGCGCTCACGCTCCACCTCCCCGACGGTGCGGGCGAAACGGGCCGGTGGTGCGTCCAGCCCCACGGGGCCGGGATCCCTCCTCAGCCGGCGCGCGCCGGCCCTCACTTTCATGGCACCACAGGGTTTTGAATGCACCCTCTGACTCGCGCTTGCGTTAGACTCCTTGGTCCGTGTTTCAAGACGGGTCGGGTGGGTTGACGACATCGCCGCAGACCCCCGACGCCTTTTACGTGAGCCGATCCCCGCTCTGGCGGCACGACGCGGTCGGAGCGCACTGAGGACAGTCCGCCCCGTGAACCGGGGGCCCCGCCCCCGTCCCTCCACCGAGGGGGAGAGAGCAATTTGTCCACGGCCCCGGGAAGCGGCGAGGTCCGGGTCAGTCCGGGTCCTTCTCCAGGTCTTTTATATTTCAGATTCCTCCGCATACAACTACCGGGAGCTGGCGTACCACAGGTTGCGTTCCAAGAATCCAGGGTTGTTGGTTGTTCCTAGAGCCTCGAAAAGTACAATGGGAGCCAGAGCCTTTTCTGTCAGGTTTGGGGAAAATAGGACCCAAGTGCAGTTAAAAAATACAAAAAAAGGTTCGTTAACAAAAAGCGAGCTTTATTATAAAAAGCCGAAGGCATGAAAAAACAAGAAACTAATTAACAGAAACAAAACCGGGGAGCACGACAGACAGGAACAAACTTACATACGGGAACAGGCAGGAGACACGGACAAGCATGGGTGAAAGTGACATGAAATGACGACGAACAGACATGGAAGAAGACAGGGGAAGAAAAGACTAAACACACAGAAGGGTAATCACAGGACAAGACACAGCTGGGCAGGGGAGGAGAAACACAAGGGCAACAGGTGAACACACTCAGACAATTAGACACACCAGGGAAACTAACGACAGGGAGGAAAAACACAGGAGCCTCATCCCAATACCCCTCCTTGACTCCTCCTTTCCCTCACTCGCTTCCCTTCCTTGCATCTTAGCTCCGCCCCCGTAAGATGCGAGCGAGAGACACGAGGAGGTGACGCGAGGACAGAGGAGTCCTCAGGTATTAATTGGGACGTCCTCGTTCACTCAAACGTCACTTTTAAACGACGTCTGTTAATGATGAGATGTGCACAGCTGTATCCCCTCTCATCGGGCTTAACTGAAGAACCCCTTAGAACCGGCCCATTTGTTGTTAAATATTTATTTAAATGAATGAATCTTTCTCTTGTTAGTCAAGGAATTCAATGTATGATGGTTGGTCCTGCTTTTGTGTTCCGTTTTGGTGTAAAATGTCCTACATTTAAATAAAAATATAATTATAGTAATGTGAAAGCCTTTTAGAAATGAATTGCACATAATAATTCCCACGGAGCTGTGAGCACTTATACATTTATGTGACGCTTTTCCACTCATCTTCCAGTTGTCGGTTTTCCTCTGTTGAAATCGACCAGCTGTGAAGGTGGGGGCGGGGCTTTTATACGTGAGTAGTGAAAACACTTCCGCGTAGTCTGCTCGCGTGTATCCTCTCTTTCGTCTTTGTCTTGATCGATTTCCGGGTCAAGTCCCGGAGGAGGGGAAGAGAGGAGTCAAGGAGGGGTATTGGGATGAGGCTAGGGAGAGGGACCAGACATTATACAAAGAGGAAAACATTTCAAAACAAAGGTAGAAAACATAAATCCAAAACCATGACATTTTCTTATCAAACTCCACTTTTGTGGAATCAGCTTCCAATTTGTGTTCGGGTGGCAGACACCCTATCCGTTTTTAAGAGTGTGCTTAAGACCTTCCTTTTTGATAAAGCATATAGTTAGGGCTGATTAGATTCAGCCTGTCGGGGGACACCTTACTTCTTCCTTCTCTCTGTCTGTAAGGCAAGGCAAGGCAAGTTTATTTATATAGCACTTTTCAACACAAGGTAATTCAAAGTGCTTTACAAAAAATGAAAGACATTAAGCATTAAAAAAGAAAAGCTAATAAAATAAACATTAAAAGGAAAAATACATGGATAAAAGTTACAGTGCAGTTTAAGATATGAATAGTTCAATTAAAAACAGCGACAAAAAGAAAAGTCTTCAGACTGGATTTAAAAGTAGTAAGAGTTGCAGCGGACCTGCAGGTTTCTGGGAGTTTGTTCCAGATATTTGGAGCATAATAACTGAACGCTGCTTTACCATGTTTAGTTCTGACTCTGGGGACAGAAAGCTGACCAGTCCCTGAAGACCTGAGAGATCTGGATGGTTCATAATTTAGCAGGAGGTCAGTAATGTATTTTGGGCCTAAACCATTCAGTGCTTTATAAACCAGCAGCAATATTTTGAAATCTATTCTTTGATACACAGGAAGCCATTGTAAAGACTTCAGAACTGGAGTGATGTGATCCACTTTCTTAGTGTTAGTGAGGACTCGAGCAGCGGCGTTCTGAATCAGCTGCAGCTTTCTAATAGATGTTTTAGTGAGACCTGTGAAGACACCATTGCAGTAGTCGAGTCTACTGAAGATAAAGGCATGGACAAGTTTTTCCAAATCCTGCTGTGACATTAGTCTTTTAATTCTAGATATATTATTTAGGTGATAGTAGGCTGATTTAGTAACTGTTTTAATGTGACTGTTGAAACTCAGGTCAGAGTCCATGACTACACCTAGATTTCTGGCTTTATCTGTTGTTTTGAACATTGCAGGCTGAAGCTCAGCGCTAACTTTGATACGTTCTGACTTGGCTCCAAAAACCATTACCTCAGTTTTATCTTTGTTTAATTGGAGAAAGTTCTGACACATCCAGTCATTGATTTGTTCAATGCACTTACTCAGTGTTTGAATTTGAGCATAGTCTCCTGGTGAAATTGTTACGTACATTTGTGTGTCATCTGCATAGCTATGGTAACTTATGTTGTTGTTCTTCATTATCTGAGCCAGTGGTAGCATGTAGATGTTAAAGAGAAGAGGCCCCAAGATGGAGCCTTGAGGAACCCCACATGTCATATGTGTCAACTCAGATATGTATTTACCTATAGAAACAAAGTTGTTTCTGTCCTTTAAGTAGGATTCAAACCAATTTAGAACTGTTTCCGAAAGTCCCACCCAGTTTTCCAGTCGGTCTAATAATATGCTGTGGTCAACAGTGTCAAACGCAGCACTGAGATCTAATAATACTAACACTAAAGTTCTGCCACTGTCTGTGTTTAAGTGGATGTCATTAAATACCTTTACAAGAGCAGTCTCAGTGCTGTGGTTTGGACGAAAGCCTGACTGGAACACATCGAAACAGTTATTTAAATGCAAGAAATTACTCAACTGTTGAAAAACAACTTTTTCAATGATTTTACCTAGAAATGGGAGGTTTGATAGGGGCCTGTAATTGTTCATTACTGAAGCATCTAGATAATGGGTCGGCAACAGGCGGCCCGCGGGCCATTGTTGGCCCGCCAGCAATAATATTTGGCCTGTAATTTTGAGAATCACTAATAAAATATTATTTTGAGATATTTTTTTTTTTTTTTTACAACATAAAAACCGCTGATTGATCGGCCGCCGGTCATTATCGGCCGATATTCACTCTTAATAGTTTGATCGGTGCTCTCTATAAAGGCCGATCAGGAGAGCTGGATCTGATCGACATGGACATTAACGCGAGTGAAGTATAACCGGACTCGAGAGAGAGATCAGATCAGCTGCTGAGTCTGACGGAGACATGCAGCTCTGCATAATCACCTGAAGCCCCGCCCACTGTTTAGCTAGCTGCTTGAGAAACTGACGGGCTGTCAGGAGAGAGAGCGGGAGAGGGGAAAAGAGAGCATCCGTTTCTCCCGTGTTATTATTCAAAGTTAATGTAAACTTTTGAATAATGTAGCCTACTTTATCTACTACAAGTAGTTTGTTTGAATGTAATAATTATGTTGTTTGTTGTTTGTGGAATCATTTATTGAAAAATGAATCTGAACTTTTCGATCTGTAACGATTATAAACTGAAGCAATATACAAATGAGCCCCATTAACTGAGTTTTAAACATCAGTATATCCGATCATAGTCCGGTGATTACCTGCTAACGGAAACTCTGCTACACCATTCTTATTATTATTATTATTGAAACATGACCGATAAGTTTCAAATGTGTCCGGTAAAATAAATTCTGTCCCGAAATATCCGCTTACATTCATAATGTCAGCGGAGGGAGGGGAAGCGGCGCTGTGGAAGAGCAGAGTGGCGAGGGAGAGCTGTCATCTTCCCTTTACAAGCTTCAAACATGTATTTATCATGTGATTTTGGAAATAAAAATGTCATATTCTGAAAGCCAAGTCTTTGTTTATTTTAAAATCAAACAAAACACCCGAACCCCGAAAATCTAGTTTTTTACGTTGCGACTTTCGACTGATTTCGATAGAGCGGGTCACAAATTGGGGGGAACCAGGTCAATTAAAGTACTTATTTAACTATTAAATAAATTGAGTTTGAGTAAAATACTTGGTTACTGATTAATGTAGGTTATAATATATTAAATTGCAAAGCAAAATGCTGTAATTGATTTATTTTGTCCTTTGGTATTTTTTAAAGGTTTTCAACCTGAAAGAATCCTAATGTGTCCTTGAAAAGTTTAAATAAAGAAAAGGAAAAAGGATTCCAGTTGTCCATGCGTCCTCGGTTGCCCCTCAAGCCCCTTAAGCCTCTCAAATGTGCAAACACTCAAATAAATGCCAAAAACCCAGAGAACTTGACAATACTTATCAGAATAAAATGTTAAATAACACTGCTACCTAGTTAATAACTCTACTTTACTCAGTGGAGGCTCGTCCATTGAGGAAAGGGAGGACCATCCTCCCTAAAATTTCAGAGAAAAATAAACTTTGAAGAGAAAAATAAATACACCTCAATTTAAAAGATAAGTCTGTTAAAATACAGATAATAGCCCTGGCTTTGGGACTGAAATGGGGCTAGAGAGGACGAGCCTCCTTTTGGGCGGGTCTAGCCAGAGGCTCTGGATTGGGCTCTATATCATCAGTGAACCAATCAGCGGATATGACTGCGCATCAGAGTGTTGATGGGGAGGGTCATCAGCGATATCAGAGTTTTTTCCGAACCGGGGAACAGGGGCGCCCTCTTACCAAAATCAATTCCTTGAATTAGGCTTTGATTATATTCTGGCCCGCTATCTTGCGGCTCAGCAAAAAATTGGCCCACGGCCAAACTTACTTGCCTACCCCTGATCTAGATTATTCTTTTTTAAGAGCGGTTTAATGACTGCAGTTTTCAGGGCCTGTGGAAAAATACCTGAGTGAAGACATGTGTTTACTATATGAAGTAGTTCTGAGGCCATGCAAGGCAAAACATCTTTGAAAAATCCTGTTGGAATAATATCAAGGCAGCAGGAGGAGGATTTCAGAAGTTGTATAATGTCCTCTAGGTTTTTATCATTAATCTGATGGAATTGTGTCATTATGTCTGAATTGATGTTAAGTGGACACAGAGACAACACATGTGCTTGTCAGATTTTCTGAATTTTGTCAGTGAAAAAGGAGGCAAAATCATTGCACGCCCTGGTGGATAGAAATTCAGAGGCTACTGACACTGGGGGTTAGTTAGTCTGTCGACGGTAGCAAACAAGGCACGTGCGTTGTTTTTGTTTTTGGTAATGATGTAGTTCTGAGGCCATGCAAGGCAAAACATCTTTGAAAAATCCTGTTGGAATAATATCAAGGCAGCAGGAGGAGGATTTCAGAAGTTGTATAATGTCCTCTAGGTTTTTATCATTAATCTGATGGAATTGTGTCATGATGTCTGAATTGATGTTAAGTGGACACAGAGACAACACATGTGCTTGTCAGATTTTCTGAATTTTGTCAGTGAAAAAGGAGGCAAAATCATTGCACGCCCTGGTGGATAGAAATTCAGAGGCTACTGACACTGGGGGTTAGTTAGTCTGTCGACGGTAGCAAACAAGGCACGTGCGTTGTTTTTGTTTTTGGTAATGATGTCAGAGAAGAACGATTGTCGTGCTTTTTCAATTCCAAATTATAAAGGCCAAGTCTCTTTATAAATGTGAAAGTGAACCTGGAGATTGTTTTTCGCCACCTGCGTTCAGCTTTTCGACATTCTCTTTTTTCTGTTTTCAAGGTCATGGCCTTTCTCCATGGAGATATTTTCTTCCCAGTCACTTCCTTTACCTTAATTGGAGCAATGGCATCTATAAAATTTTTAATTTTTTAATTAAAATGATCTACTAGCTCATTTACTGAGGTGTTAGCAGGGGCAAGTGTGGTAGAAAAATTCTGAGTAAACATTTCCCTAGTATTTTCAGTTAAATATCGCTTTGTGGTTACCTCTTTTTGAACATTTGTGTGAACAGAAATAGAGCTCTCAAAGAAAACACTGGAATGGTCAGACAGTGCAACATCAGTCACCACAACCTTAGAGATATTCAGACCCTTTGAAATAATTAAGTCCAGAGTATGCCCCTTATTGTGCGTGGGCTCCGTCACATGCTGAGTCAGTCCATAGCTATCAAGAACACACAACAGTTCTTTAGCCCCTCTGTCCTGGGGGTTGTCAACATGGATGTTAAAATCACCAACAATGACTAGACGGTCAAAGTCAATACACACTATAGACAGCAGTTCAGTAAAGTCATCAAAAAAGCTTGCACAGTATTTGGGTGGTCTATAGATATTTAGGAACAGAGCTCGAGAGGAGCATTTCAGCTGAAGGGCCACATATTCAAAATAATCAAAGTTTCCATACGATGTCTTCCTGCATTGAAGGGAATCATTGAACAGAATAGCAACTCCACCCCCTTTCTTATGCATTCTTTCCTGACTCATAAAACTAAAGTTGGTAGGCACGGTGATGGAGACGGGGGAGATGGTGCGGGGGTAGAGGAAATGCTGCCAGGGTGGGGAGGTGGTTGACGTAGGCGCGGTGATGAAGACGGAGGAGATGGTGCGCGTCTCCGCGGTGATTTTGGTGGCCGTCGTTGAGGAGCGAGGGTAAAGGATATGGTGCCAGCCCTGCGTATCGCCTTAGTTTGGTCTTTGAACTTCAGGAAGAAATCGGTGTCAACCCTCTGTCTCTCCTTCATGTGTTCAACGATCTCCAGGAGGGTGGGCGAGGGTGAAAGGGTGAACGGAGTATCCTCAAAGGCGTTGACAGGGTGGGGGGGGCGGGGGGTGACGGGCGGTGGAGACTCCTCCGCGTGTCTCATATGTCTGTTACGGCCTATAGAATTTTGGACCCCAAAGCAAAAGACTGGAGAGAGATGGTCAATAAACAAAAAGCTTTATTCAAGCAGAGAACAAAAAATACGGCAGTGGAGTCAGGAAGTTGGCTAGCAAAAATCCAAACAATAATCCAAACAACGAGGAGAGCAGCGAGACACACCGGGGGGTCGAAACACAGAGGAATTATCTGGCAGGGAAGTGGCATGAGGACCGGGCTTTTATATCTACAGGTAAAGAGGTGAGTGGAAACAGGTGTGCCTCGTCTGCTACTGGGAGGAGCCAGCCAACTCCCTGTCACACACCAGCCCTGCAGAGGAAAACAGAAAAGAGAGGGGTGAGACAGGAAATGGCACACAAAAGCACACAACAAAACTACAACTAAACAGAATCATAACAGTACCCCCCCCTCAACGGACGCCTCCTGGCGTCCTACCAGGCCTGTCCGGGTACCTCTCATAAAAGTCCCTAAGGAGAGCAGGGTCCAAAATCAGGGAGCGGGAAACCCATTGACGCTCCTCTAGTCCGTACCCCTCCCAATCCATCAAGTACTGGAACCCCCGGCCTCGCCTTCGTACATCCAACAACCGCTGGACGGTGAAGGCAGGATGATTGTCAATACTCCGGGGGGGAGGAGGGGGCTCGGCCGGAGGGCTCAGAGGACTGGAGGAAACTGGTTTGAGAAGTGAGACATGAAATGATGGGTGGACATTCAAGGCAGCAGGCAGCTTGAGCCTAACCACAGCGGGGTTAATAATCCGTTCAATGACAAATGGGCCAATGTACCTGGGTGCCAGTTTGCGGGAGTCAGTCTGGAGTGGCAGATCACGGGAGGACAGCCAGACCTTCTGACCGGGCTGGTAGTCCGGAGCTGGAGTGCGATGGCGGTCTGCAAGCCTCTGGTTGCGAGCAGCAGTGCGAACGAGAGCTGCCCGAGCTTCATGCCAGACTCTGCGGGCCCGCCGAAGATGCCCCTGTACTGAGGGGACTGCCACATCCCTCTCCTGGGCGGGGAAGAGAGGGGGTTGGAACCCAACAGAAGCCATGAATGGAGACATTCCTGTGGCGGAGCAAACCAGGGAGTTGTGGGCATATTCAACCCAAGGCAGGTGGGAGGCCCAGGAGACTGGATGGTGAGAAGAGACACAGCGAAGGGCTGCCTCCAGGTCCTGATTCGCACGCTCAGTCTGGCCGTTGGTCTGCGGGTGGTAACCTGATGACAGACTGGCCGACACCCCCAATGCCTGGCAAAAGGCTTTCCAGACTCGAGAGGCAAATTGCGGACCCCTGTCAGAAACAATGTCCAGAGGAATGCCATGCAATCTAAAAACATGCTGGGTGATTAGTGTAGCAGTCTCCAGAGCAGAAGGTAACTTAGGTAGGGGAACAAAGTGTACGGCCTTGGAAAAGCGGTCAACAATCGTCAGGATAACTGTATTTCCTTCCGATGGGGGAAGACTCGTCACGAAGTCCATGGCGATGTGAGACCAAGGCCGATGAGGAATGGGAAGAGGGCGGAGAAGACCAGCAGGGGCGCGGTGGGATGCCTTACTGCGGGCGCAGATGGAGCAGGCGGCGACATACTTCTTGGCGTCAGAGGACATGGAGGGCCACCAGAAGTGTTGTTGGATGAGGCCTAGAGTCCGAAGTGCTCCTGGATGGCAAGCTATCTTAGAATCATGTCCCAACTGGAGCACTGAAGATCTGGCGTGCGGTGGAACGAACAGCCGACCCGGTGGACAACCCTCAGGAGCTGGATGGTCCTCTTGTGCCTCCAGGACCACGCTCTCAACCTCCCACATGGCTACTCCCACCACACAGGAGGATGGAAGAATGGTTCCTGCGGATGGCTCCTCAACCGGAGGAGCGAACTGACGTGACAGGGCATCTGCCTTGATGTTCCGTGAGCCTGGCCGATAAGTGAGGGTGAAGCTGAACCGTCCCAGAAAAAGTGCCCATCGAGCCTGGCGAGAGTTGAGCCTGCGAGCAGAACGGAGATAAGCCAAGTTTCTGTGGTCCGTCCATACCACAAACGGATGAGTTGTGCCTTCAAGCCAGTGCCTCCATTCCTGCAGGGCTAAGACTACTGCCAGAAGCTCCCGATTTCCCACATCATAGTTTCTTTCTGCCGGGGAGAGCCGGCGAGAAAAGAAGGCGCAGGGATGCAACTTCTGGTCGGAGGCTGAGCGCTGGGAGAGGACTGCCCCTACACCAGTGTCGGAGGCATCCACTTCGACCACGAAAGGGGCTGAAGAATCAGGGTGAGATAACACAGGAGCAGAGGAAAACAAACACTTCAACATAGCAAAAGCAGCCTCAGCTTCAGATGACCACACAAAGGGAACTTTAACTGAGGTGAGCTTGGTGAGTGGGGCGGCTGCTCGACTATAGTCACGAATAAACCTGCGGTAAAAGTTCGCAAAACCAAGAAACCTTTGGAGTTGCTTTCTCGTTGTAGGAGTGGGCCATTCGGCCACTGCCATGACTTTGGCAGGGTCGGCTCTGACCTGTCCCTTCTCTACCACAAAACCCAGGAATGAAACAGAGGAAACATGAAAGGCACACTTCTCAGCCTTAACATAAAGTCTGTTCTCCAGGAGTCTCTGCAGCACCAACCTCATGTGTTGGACATGTTCTTGGGGGTCACGAGAGAAAATTAGGATATCATCAAGATACACAAAGACAAATCTGTTAAGCATATCACAAAGGACATCGTTAATGAGTGCCTGAAACACAGCAGGGGCGTTAGTTAACCCAAAAGGCATAACTAAATATTCAAAATGTCCCAGGGGCGTCTTAAACGCAGTCTTCCACTCGTCTCCCTCCTTTATCCTAACTAGGTGGTAGGCATTTCGGAGGTCCAACTTAGAGAAGATGGTGACTTGATGGAGGAAACCAAAAGCTGAGTCTATGAGCGGAAGAGGATACTTATTCTTTACAGTAATGTCATTCAAGCCCCTGAAATCAATACAGGGGCGTAGAGTCTTATCCTTCTTGTCAACAAAAAAAAACCCTGCCCCCAATGGAGAGCGAGAAGGGCGAATGAGACCAGTAGCAACAGAGTCAGTGATATAAGTCTCCATGGCCTCCCTCTCCGGCTTGGAGATATTATAAAGTCTGCTCGAAGGCAAGGGAGCACCGGGGAGCAAGTCAATGCCACAGTCATAAGGTCGATGAGGTGGTAGAGACAGGGCACGATCCTTGCTGAAAACCTCCTGGAGGTCATGATACTCAGAGGGAACTGACGTGAGGTCAACAGGTCTGGGGGGAACAGGTCTTGAAGTAACAGTGGTGGGTATGGCAGAGTGTAAACAGTGAGAGTGGCAGAACAAACTCCAATTGACGATGGATAAGGTGGCCCAGTCTATGTGTGGGTTGTGGAGTTTAAGCCAGGGGAGACCTAACACCAGCGGAGAAAGGGGTGAGGGAATGAGATAAAAGGAAATGGTCTCGTGATGATTACCTGAGAGTAACAATGACACTGGGGCAGTACGGTGAGTTACACGGGCAAGAAGCCTACCATCAAGAGAAAAAATGTTCTTGGGCTCGGGAAGGGGTTCTGAGGGGAGATTAGACTGGAAAACCAGGTCAGAGTCAATACAATTTTCATCAGCCCCTGAATCAACTAAGACTTGGAGAGGAAGGGAAACTTGAGAACTAGAAACCGTACCCTTTAACTGGAGACGATTAGCATGGGAAGGGGAGACAGAAGTATGGCTCACCAGCGCCCCTCCCCCGGCTGCTGAGCCTGCTCTTTTGGCCGAGCGGAACAGTTGGCTCGAATGTGGCCAGCCTGACCACAGTATATGCAGAGCCTCTGGAGGAAACGGCGTTCCCGTTCAGCAGGTGAAAGCCTCATTCTCCCCAGCTGCATAGGCTCCTCTGGGCTTAGGGATGAGGAGACGGTGGGTGGGTCCCGGTAGGAGAAAGGCTCCAGGCATTGGTTAGGAGGTGCAGACTGTCCAGGCGGACGTGGTGACTTGGGTTGGGAAAAGGGGAGAGGGAATCTCTGCCTATCTGTTCTCTCCCTTCGCCTCTCACGGAGGCGATTATCTAAGCGAATGGCCAAAGAAATTAACTCCTCAAGGGACGAAGTCTCATCTCGAGCAGCTAGCTCGTCCTTTAACTGGTCGTTTAATCCACGGGAAAAAACTATCTGTAAAGCCGTCTCATCCCACCCGCTCTCTGCTGCGAGAATGCGGAAATCAATTGAGTAAGTGGAGACTGACTCAGAACCCTGGCGTAAAGAAAGGAGCCGATTACCGGCCTCCTTACCCTGAAGCGGGTGGTCAAAAACTCGATACATCTCGGTCTCAAACACAGGAAAGGAGTTATAGATAGCTGGGTTACTCTTGGCTATGGCTACCGCCCATGCAGCTGCTTTACCCGATAACAAACTCATAACGAAAGCTACTCTAGTTCTGTCAGAGGAGTAAGTTAAAGGCTGCTGATCAAAAACTAGAGAGCACTGGTGAAGAAACTGACTGCATGTCCCTGAATCACCTGAATACCTCACAGGGGTGGGGATGAATGGTTCACGGGGTTGGCCGGGATGAATGACTGGAATCTCAGGAGCTGGAGGCGGTGGCGCAGGAGCTGGAGCCGTCAGAGTGTTGAGCTGGGTGAAAGACTGGTCCAAGCGGCCGCTGAGTTGAGTGAAACCGGTATTAAGGTTGTGGAGGGATTCCATGATACTTTGTAGGGCTTGTTCGTGCTGCCCCACACGAGCTCCCTGTGTCGAAAGAGCTTGCTTCAATCTCTGTCTCTGCGGGGTCCATGCTTTGGCCAGATAATTCTGTTACGGCCTATAGAATGTTGGACCCCAAAGCAAAAGACTGGAGAGAGATGGTCAATAAACAAAAAGCTTTATTCAAGCAGAGAACAAAAAAAACGGCAGTGGAGTCAGGAAGTTGGCTGGCAAAAATCCAAACAATAATCCAAACAACGAGGAGAGCAGCGAGACACACCGGAGGGTCGAAACACAGAGGAATTATCTGGCAGGGAAGTGGCATGAGGACCGGGCTTTTATATCTACAGGTAAAGAGGTGAGTGGAAACAGGTGTGCCTCGTCTGCTACTGGGAGGAGCCAGCCAACTCCCTGTCACACACCAGCCCTGCAGAGGAAAACAGAAAAGAGAGGGGTGAGACAGGAAATAGCACACAAAAGCACACAACAAAACTACAACTAAACAGAATCATAACAATGTCTCCCATAATCAGAACATTCCTCATGCGGGTGCAGTGATAATTCTTCAGGGTTTTCTGAGCGATGTGTTGTGTCTTTCTCCTGTTTTGATTCCTCTTGCCGCTTGTCCTTGGCAGAGGGAACAGATTGATGACGCAGGCAGTTGAATATGTTAGAGATAAACAATTTCACTCCTGACTTGTTCAGGCAAACTCCATTTGCCTTGAAAAGATGTCTGCGGTCCCAGAAAAAGTTAAAATTGTCAATAAAATGAACAGAATGGTCAATACAGGCAGTTGAAAGCCAGGTGTTCAGTGCAAACAATCTGCTGAATCTCTCCACTCCTCTTCTGACTGGCGGTAGAGGGCCACTGATGAACACATCTGCATTTAGAGAACTGACAGTTTCCAACAAAAATGTAAAGTCTTCTTTCAGCACTTCTGACTGTTGTTTCACAACATCATTTGTTCCAATGTGTAGTACCACATTCTTCACAGTCAGATGTTCAGCCCCAATATGCAGGATCTTCTCAGCCAAGTCAGAGACCACATCCTTGGGAAAACAGAGTACTTTGGTGTTGTTCTTATTACACAGACGTTTTACATCTCTTACAGCAGAGTCACCCACAATCAGAGTTTCAGGCCCAGTCGTTAGCTTTCCCTCTAGCCTTTTACTTTTGGAGTAGCTATTGGTCCTTACCCTGCTGTGTGAAGAGGATGGGTTATCCAGGTCATCAGAAAGAGATCTCCGGCTCTCGGTCAGCGGAGCGTATCTGTTCTGGATTGGCACACTTGGTGGTTTAGGAGGATTTTTTGTAGTTCTCCCTTTAGCAGCTGTCCACGGCTGTTTAGGGGTTGAAGAGGCGCTCTTCCTGGGTGATAACAATGCAGGCCAGCCGGTCGCATCACAGATTTCTGAGCACTGGGCTCTGCCTGTTATCCGTCCTCCCAAATCCCATGAAAATGATTTACTCTTAGGCTTTGCACCCAGAGAGTTCCAGGGAGGACTACCACTTGTAGATTTATTACCCAGTATACAGCCCTCCTGTTCCTTGGAATCCTTGTAGCTGCTAACTAGCTGTGAGTTAGCATACCCTTTTTCATTATTTTGCAACACTGGTAAAGTGGTGTCATTCCCACGACATAGTCCATTCACTTCCACGTTAACTTCCAACCGTTGCATTTTCATTTCCAACACAGCCATCTTCTGTAGAAGTTTGTGGAAGTCATCTGTAGAGAACGGAGGCATTTTGCTACCAACTAGCTTAAGCTAAATAGCATGCAGTAGCCTACCAGGCTTTAGCTGTTGCTAGGCCACGCTACTGTAAGACTGAGGTCGTCGTAAAAATGTTGAAATATGGCTGAAATCCTCCGTCTATTTACGAAGATGAACTGTCCCAGTGATAAGTTAATGTCCAGGAGCCGCTGCTCCAAGTTTTCAGAGAATAAGAATAGGAAAATCAGCATAACAAGTAAGCAGAGGCAAGAGCAAGCAGAAAAGCGTCTGCACTGTAAGAAAGATAAGATAAGTATCTAAACCTGTGTATGCTCATGTTCCAAATAACCCAGCTTCCCCGAAATGTCTTTTTGGTGTCTATCTACGCCGGGATCCTGAGTCTTGGCTGATCCTGTTGCTGTGGTCCTGAGTCCTGGATTTCGAGTAGTGGCTGAACCTGTCACTGTGGTCCTGACTCCCATCATACTACTTCCCTGATGGCTCCCACAGGATTATTGACATCCTCCTGGATTAATCTTCCTATTATAGACACATGCATTTCCAAACATAGGTGGACTACCTATGTTGTAAATGTATTATCATTTCAACTTACATCCCTCCCCTGTTGCTCTTCCGGAGGTTTCTTCTATTTCTCCCCTTTAAACTGTGGGGTTTCTTTGGAAGTTTTTCCTTGTACGATGTGAGGGTCTAAGGACAGAGGATGCTGTATTGTCATATTGATATTCTGTACAAACTGTGAAGTCCACTGAGACAAATGTAACATTTGTGATATTGGGCTATATAAATAAACATTGATTGATTGATTGATTGATTGATTGATTGATTGATTGATAAAGTAACACGTATTGTACATAACATCAGCACTGTTTGCACAATAACTTTGACCTGCACTCATACGTGTAAATATATTTAACAATCCGGACTCAAATATGTATATATGTTTGTAGAATTAGTTATACTCATGTGTTTCAAGCCATACTAATGAGTATTCATTTAGTTGGTCGATATATCACCATGACCAACAGTTGTCTACATTAGCATGTGTGGTATCAGCAGAAAGGGGTCAACCTAGAAATATATAAAGTCTGGGGGGACAGAAGATGCAACATGACACTGCATGAGGTCAGGAAGAGTTCAACTACGCATGCAGTTTGAGGTGTATATAAGCTGATTACACTATTGACTGCTTTGGTGCAAGGTAATGAGTCTCTTATAATGCTGTACAGCAATATAATATTTAACTTCAACCATCTCTGTGTTTTATTGATTCCTCTTTGTCTTATTTTTTAATGTTGTGAGTGTTTCACCGGATCCACGACATGTTCATTTAATGTATTTCTTGTTTTAACAGCTTCTAGACTGTATATCATTTAAATGTTTATCTTAATTGTATTAATATTGTGTGAATCTGTACTGTACTTTTGCTCTTACTGTTACTGTTACTTACTGTTACCGTGTTAAGTGTCTACACATAATACAACACCTAACTACATACATACTCTGTGTTACTTTTATTAACGCTGAAACTGGCTTTCTCTTATTCTAGTATTGCAGGGCCACCAGAAACCCACAATCAAGTGTGCAGAATCCAACAGAGAAGGATTCTTTTTTTAAATAACCTCAGAGGAACACGATCAAAAAGGGACTTTCAAAGAAAGCCCATTGAAAAGAGCCAGAAAAGTAAAGAAAAAAAGTTAAAATGACGAGGTTCAATGAAAGAAAATAGAAAAGAAAAAGAGATCTTCAAGCTCATAAAAGGCCTTTCACACTTTCAGTACAGGTTATAGAATTAACCTCCACATGGTTAAAGCTTACAGCTCGTTTACAATTTAATACAAACAACTTGCACAGCTCCTCCTGAATATAGTGTTGCTCTGCAGATTTAACAAGAACTAATCAAGTTGTTTGTCCTTGAACAATGAGACCTTCTCCAATGCAGAAAGGTCATGCTAAATGTCAAGTTGTTTCTGAGATTAGATGTTGTAATGGAAATAATAAATGGAAAAAATGATAATAATGAAACTGCAAGGAGTCAAATAAAGGTTCAGCAGCATCCACCGACTTCTATTTGAATTTGATTAGAACTTGAAATATACTTTACTATAATATATAAATAAAATATAATATTCACGATTTTTCAATATCTGTCATGTAGCAAGGGTCCTGTTCTTACATGTTCTTCAGTTTTGGAACAAACACTGGTCGTTATTGCAAAAGTAATCCCAACAGTGTAATCACCGCTTATTACACAGCTATTTACTCAAAAAGATACACAGATACATGTTATTTTGTGACATAACATATTGCTGCAACAACAGCTGTGATTGCAACGTCAATTAAAATGACGACAGTATTGATTGAAGTTTCTGCCCGTAACCAAGCAAGTCTGCTCACATTTTCCAATATCGGTCTTTAAACACTACCAGAGCTCATAGTCCGTTCCCTGTCAACCCAGTCTCACGGCATTTCGTTTTATAGTCACGACATTTTATCTATTGATTCGTGTTCACCAACACGATTTTCCCCTTTTTTTCGTGTCACACAGAACGATTTTAAAAGCAATGTATTTCTATTGGTAGTGTGTTTCGTGCCTGCAGCACGTCTTTTTGTCCGGTCGGGTCTTGGAAGACCGGAAGCTGTGTGGTTCATAAAAACATGTTCTTACTCAATATCAAGCCACGATTATAGTTTTTATTTTAAATCGTATATTGTCTGACTTTTTTTGTCGTCCCCGAGGAAAATAAATGGGGCTCAGAGCCTCAGAATACTGAAATCTGTACGTTTTTTAATCTTTCTTTCCTTGTAATTTGTTATTCTTTTCTAAATAACACACTGTTATTTACTCAACAATAACACACAATTATCCTTGTTTTTATTTGTTTAATTCTATAATCTCTGGCTTTTTTGGCGTCCGTCAGGAACTGAATTTCAAAATAAAAATAACCGGAAACAGGTACACACCCACTGAACTGATTACCCAAGATCCTCAGCTATGGTTTAAGCTCTGTGATTGGATGTGTTAGCCGCAATGCACATTGGGATATGGTGTTTATGCCATATAAAATCCGAAAACCATTTTTAAAAAATAAATACATAATAATAATACTTTAATCCGAGTGTACTTGCTTTTCTCTTTGAAAGTCATCACATAACGGCATTGTAATACACGGTTCGGCTGAATTAAATATTACACATCTGTCATAGTTTTTATAGAGCCGTGATTAGAAGACCTTTGGACAAACTGGAAGAACTGCCACCAAAACTGAATACGTGACGTGGATCATAAATATATCAACAATTAAACAACATCTTCAATTTCTCTTCACACAATACACATTAATTTGGCTGAAGTTTATATTTGATCCAATTGGTAGATAGGTTATATTTACCCCATAACGGTGCACAGCTGATATAAAAGGACTTGTAGTTTTTAAAGATATTACTGATTTTCGTTGAATATAAGAATGTAAATACTGAGTTGAAAGAATAGTCAGGGGTTTTGGGTGATGGGAGACACATCTATGGATTCAGAATTTCAATAGCTTACCATTAAATGATGGATATACCTTTCTGTCTGTGATGTTTTACAAATCAGATATTAATGTGTAGAAGTAAAACATGTGAAATAATATAGCAATATCCTGTAAAATTATGTGAAAACATGAATAAAACTACACATCTTCAGATGTTATACATACCAGGGTTTCCGTTAGCCGGTAATTACCGGTTTTTAGCTGATACAATTTATTAAAAACCGGTAAATTCAAAACCTGCCGGTCAAAATGTCCGGTAATAATTAGGGATGCTCCGATCAATTGGCCGCCGATCATTATCGGCCGATATTCACTCTTAATAGTTTGATCGGTGCTCTCTATAAAGGCAGATCAGGAGAGCTGGATCTGATCGATATGGACATAAACGCGAGTGAAGTATAACCGGACGGGAGAGAGAGATCAGGTCAGCTGCTGAGTCTGACGGAGACACGCAGCTCTGCATGATCACCTGAAGCCCCGCCCACTGTTTAGCAAGCTGCATAATAAACTGACGGGCAGTCAGGAGAGAGAGGGAGGGAGAGAGAAAGGAAAAGAGAGGATCTGTTTCTCCCGGGTTTTTATCCAAAGTTAATGTAAACTTTTGAATAATGTACTTCATCTACTGTAAGTAGTTTGTTTGAATGTAATAATTATGTTGTTTGTTGTTTGTGGAAGCGCATCATTTATTGAAAAATGAATCTGAACTTTTCGATCTGTTACGATTATAAACTGAAGCAATATAAAAATGACTCCCATTAACTGAGTTTTAAACGTCAGTATATCCGGTCATAGTCCGGTAATTACCTGCTAACGGAAACTCTGCTACACAATTCTTATTATTATTGAAACATGACCGGTAAGTTTCAAATTTCTCCGGTAAAATAGATTATTTCCGGACATTTGACCGGAAAGAAAAAATCCTAGCGGAAACCCTGATACATACATAAGTGTCCTACACTAATAATACAAAGTTATTATGGAATTGCATGGCTGTGTGTACCTTGTGTGCACCGCCTAGTGGTTAAAGCACGTTATTGAATCCTTTTTTTTATATGTTATGAAAAAAATATTAAGAGTACATACAAAATAGGTGGAAAGTAGAAGGTCAATGATATAAATATAGAATATAAAAAATCAAGAATATACTGTAAGTGATCTCTACAATAAAATAGTTTAGTGCCGGATGTACAAATATATCAATAGGAGGATGTGCAAAACAGAAAAATGAATTAACCTTTATTTAAACATTAAAGAATACTTTAGGTTAAGGTCTTCTTTTAAATAAGAAAAATGCTTTGGGGGTATCTACAGATAAATATTAAGCCTGACAAAGTACTTAACGTCTAATATATTGCTTTCCTGCAATGTTAAAGCACTTAGATTAACTGATATACATATTCATTATACTCTAATCAATGTATGTAGATAGTATAATAAATGTGCAGCATATGACAGTTTAATGGTGGAGGTACACATATTGATTAGGAGTGTAACGGTTCACAGAAGTCACGGTTCGGTTCATACCTCGGTTTGGGGGTCACGGTTCGGTACGAGTTCGGTACAACAAGGAAAAGCAAAAAAAGTCCCGAATGCATTTTTTTTTAACAGTAGTGCCAGTTTTGGTATGAAAATAAGGAACTCTAACATTTGGAATTATTAACTGTATTACACAGTTAAAAACAAACCACAAACAGTAACACACACACTCAGATGGCCATATTATTTATGATGGCTGATGTCAAACAAAAACGTTAAATAAGCTGTACAACTAAAAATAATGTCTTGAAAATATTTAAATAAATAATAAGAAAGTGTTTCAATCACAATCAATAAAAGGCAATACAGAACTGTATAACATCTCCTGATGTCAAAATATAAAATAAATACAATGATAAATATAAAACAAAATAAAATCTGTACCTTTAGGAGCAATGTCTAACATGTGTAATTAACTTGTGAGTGTGTGAGGCCATTATGCCTAAATAAAGGTACTCAAGCTTTACTCTATTTTCAAGTTTTTCTTCAAAAAGATGAGTTTGTCTACGTTGTCAGTAGTGAGGGCAGATCTGTTGGCGGTAACTATGTCACCTGCCGTAGAGAAAACTCTCTCGCTGGGGACTGAGACTGACTCGGATGTGATTGAGCATGTTTGACGTGTTACCACTAGCATACCGCACCGCTGTCGAACAATGCCGACACACCGTCCTCGTCCAATCCACAACTCGCACCCCATCATTGTTGTAGTCCACAGGGAACCCGAAATGTTCCCACACACCTGATTTAAAAGAAGCAGGTGGGTCTTCTAGCTCCTGTGTGTTGTGTGAACTCGCCATAGATACTAACTGTTCTTCTGCATGTATTGTGTTCGTTTTGTTGTGTTCTTGTTCTTCATTTGTTATTTACGGGCGGCTGGCTTTTAGGTGCAATACCGCCCCCTGGATTATATATAGTGTAATACTGCCCTGAGTGACAGATTTTTTTCCCAGTCGTAAAAAAAAAGGCGTATTCGCCGTGTGACTGCATGTGCCGAACCGTGACGTCCGAACCGTGATGGTACGGGACGAATACGGATACCGTTACACCCCTAATATTGATAGATGTCTTGTAATGCACTGTTGAGGAACCTGCGACCCAAGTTTGTCATTCATTGCATAACTACACCGTAGTTGTGTATATGATATGTCAATAAACCTTTGAAAATCTTGAAAGGGATGCGCAAAATAGCCATAATATACAGTCTTAATGAACTATTAGTAGAGAATAACGAGTAATGAATATAGTTTATAGGGATCTGCAGATAAATGTTTAGTCTTCTCAAGCACCAACTAATATCTCGCCTGATTGTTGGCACTTGACAATCACCTTCCCTGAATTATACTCAGGTGTAACTAAAGTCTGATATAAGGGTTGTTTATACTTCACATCATTAATCAAAATCTGCACCGTAACAAAAATAAATGTAGTGGAGTAAAAATACCAGGTTAACCTCTGAATTGTAGTGGAGAAGAATTACAAAGTAACAATGAGCTGTCATGTGGGTATATTAATGCTGCCCATTATGGACACAAGCAATTTTCACCCATGTATTAATTATATGTTTTAAATATAATAACACCAATGTGTTTAATAATAACTTCTAACTGTGGAAAAAACGAAAACGTTCCCAGTAGAGACGTCCCATAGAACATTTTGCGAAACACAATAGCCAGCATGTGTAGTTCTGGGGGTGGGGGTCCGTTCGAGTCCAGTTTTGGATAGTCTGCCATGGTGTCATTCCTTTTCAAAGAGCTGTTTGACGCTCGGCGTAACCTTGGCGCACTGCCACTCCAACATTCAATCCCAGAGCTTGAAGATTAATCACAGGGTTTGTCAAGCAAAGGGACTGTGTCCCAAACGATAGCTGAGGATTGCGGGTAGTGTCGTGTCTTCGGCCATCCTAAACTCCGAAATGTTTTTCGTATTTCATATCGCATTAACACCATATCCCAACGTGCATTGCGGATAAAACATCCATAACCGAGCTTAAACCATAGCTGAGGATCTTGGGTAATCAGTTCAGTTCAGTGCTCGAAATGTCCCATATAGACATATGTCTGTTTCCGGTTATTTTTATTTTGAAATTCAGTTCCTGACGGACGCCAAAAAAGCCAGAGCTTATGGAATTAAACCAATAAATAAAAACAAGGATAATTGTGTGTTATTGGTGAGTAAATAACAGTGTGTTCTTTAGAAAAGAATAACAAATTAGAAAGAAAAAAAGATAAAAAAAATACAGATTTCAGTATTCTGAGGCTCTGAGCCCAATTTATTTTCCTCGCGGATGGCAAATAAAGTCCGACATTATACGATTTAAAATAAAAACAATAATCGTGACTTGATATTGAGTAAGAACATGTTTTTATGAACCACACAGCTTCCGGTCTTCCAAGACCCGACCGGACAAAAAGACGTGTTGCAGGCACGAAACACACTACCAATAGAAATAAATTGCTTTTAAAATCGTTCTGTGTGACACGAAAAAAAGGGGGAAATCGTGTTGGTGAACACGAATCAATAGATTAAATGTTTTGACTATAACACGAAATGCCGTGAGACTGGGTTACTTCCTGACTGTCTTCTTCTGCTGATCCATTGAGTTTAATTTACTTTGTCTTTCTTCTGCTGATTTCTTTGTCATCCAGCTCTCTGTTTTTTTAACCTCTTTACTTCATTGTGCCATTTTCTTGTTCTCTTTTTTCACTGGGGACACTTCAAGGTACCATGAAATCTAAATGTGCTGTCCACATTTATTAAAATCAATATTTAAAGAAAAGCCATAGCTGACATTCTATTTACCACACTTCTTTTTGTGGACAGATACAGTATGTGCTTTCATTCTTACCCAGGTTAAAGCTGTTTGCTTGTTCTCCAATTACAATTCCAGTTGAAAATATTTGTTTGTTGCTTGATTGATGCCGCTTTCCATGATGGCCAGTGCATTTCGCATAACAGCAGCTAGTTGGGCTTTTGCATGAGAAAAAAAATGTGCACAATCATTCTCAATTCTAACCAACCCCCCAAAAATGTTTGACAACTTTAATACATTTATGTATGTACATATTATATATGTTTGCAATATGAGGTTGTTTAATCTTTTCAGGTTAAATATAAATTATTTAATTTCAATTTAACCTGCATAACCACAACAAAAAAACAGATGTATTAATACCTCACTTTGCAAAGAGTATTTCTCCTTTTTGTCCACACCTCTGGAAGCACACACACACTTTTCACAGAGTGGATATTTCTGATTGGTTGCTCAGTTTGTATATGACAGATAATCAAAAGGTCAAAACCCAAAGTGGACCTCTGTGTCATTTCAACAAATGAATTGTTTTAAACAAAAATAGACATCATCCTGACTGAAATGAAATATATCGTTTTTTCCTGATAGTGATGTTACTATGGTAACAACAAGGAAACATTGAGGGAAGTGCCTTCATCAAAGCAATCGCTTGTCCAGCTGAAAAACAATATGGATACATGATCAAATGCATTGTGCTTGTTTTTGTTAGGCAATTTGACTTTGACATTAAGTGTTGTGTAACTGAAAAGTAAGCACAAAAGCAAAACAATATTTCTGTGCAGAGCCCAAGGGAGTATAAGCTAATCATGGAAAAACTATGCTGTTGGTGAACGACAGTGTATGCGTGTATCCCTGAAGCAACATGAATCTTAATGTCACCTTGGGAAATTGTACATAAACTGGTGCTACTTTTTTTTCAAAATTGGCCTGAATGTTGCGCTAAGACAGAGAGCGTGGGATCACCAAAATCAAACAGTTCTCCTAGGGATATTGAATGTGCACAGCGAAATGAAAGAGTGAAATAAAAACGATTGCAGTTATTGGATCAGCAAACTGAAAGTTTGGCTGGATAGTGGGGGGGCAGCGGTCGGGGTGAATTTATAATATCCCTGACACTTTCACTGCAGGGGATATAAAAAGCACTTGTCAGTCGCACAAGGGAAAGCAAAGCAATAAGGGTCACGTGTATACATGACATAAGGTAGTAGTGTTTAAACCCTCTAGTGACCACTACTACCTTATAACTACCATGTTGCCATAATTCAGTCATCAAAAAGGAGATCCTGTCCTATGTGTAAAAATCAATAGAACTTTGATACAGAGAAAACAGCAAACAGATGTTAGATGTCTAAATAATTAAAAAGAGATTTACCTTTTAAGAGTGACACAGTTGTGTCATCAAATCTATCCATCTCGCCATGAAGAAGCATTCTGTAATTTACAGGAAAAGACGGCCACTGTCATTTCAAAAGTCAACCCCAAAAAAAATCACATTAAAAAGGCATCAGACACTAAATTGTAAAATTACTGTGATTCACTATGAACTAGCTGGGTCGACGTTAGCTAGTCTACCACCACCCTTTGCGTTTACTAACTGCTAGCTTTTAACAGATACAATTACTGAATACCAAAAGAAAACGTATGATATTAACGTCGGCTAATTTTGTGTTCCCTACAGACAGTTTATTTATCTGAGAGTAGTTAACGTTAGCTAGCTTAATTTTTACATACCCCATTAGTGAGGTTAAGGTTAGCTAGCAACACGTGCTTCGTAGTTAGCTAGCTATCTTAGCTAATTCAGCTAACAGTTAACCAATGAATGTACTACTACTTAATAAATTGAAAGCACTAATATGTTACATACGCCTATGGACTTTTATTCCTACGTTCAGTTACTAACGTTACCTTAACTGCCCTTCTTGGTCGCTGTCCTGCCTCTGGTGAAGGTGAACTGAACAACGTGTTACGGCCCGTCCACACTACAGCTTCAAAACCGGTTTCCAACGCTTCTGCCCATTCACTTTGAATGGGGTGACGTCACTTTTCGCCGAACTGCATTGTGGGAAGCAGAGCGGAGCTTTCCTGGCGTTTCAGGCTGCAAAAGTTGAGCAATGTTCAACTTCTGAAGCTTTCAGTGGAAGCGTCAGCCAATCAAATCATATGCCAGTACAAGCTCTAGCCGATCAAACCGCTGCTTGTGTGTCAGGGGCGGGAGATTCATGTGATTGGTTGTTTGTTGGTCGAGCTTCAGACACACCGAGCTCCAAGCTTTTTTTTAAGCTGTAGTGTGGACGGGCCGTTACGGCCCCTACACACGGCGGCGTGCGTTTCCGCTTGGCGGTGGGCGTGTCTTGAGCTTGGGGAGTCAACGCGAGCAACACGACCAACAACCAATCACATGAATGTCCCGCCCCGGACATACAAAGCAAAGCATTCATGCTACATCCATGCTGGCTAAATATACTGTCTATGCTTGCTAGCTGTCCATTCAAACGAAGTACACTGGATATAAACTCCCCAAACAAGCGAAAACCTACCAGTTTCACTCACTGTCTCTGCCACCTCCCCCCATGCCTGGCTCCTCCGGTTTATATCCCTGTATGTAAAGAGGGACTGGTCATATAGTACCGGGTGATTCCCTACCACCACGATAATGTTCTCCTCCATTTTTTGACATATGGGAAATAACTGCGGTCTGGCTCTCCCAACATACACACGGTTTGATTGGCTAGTGCTTGTACTGTCAGATTTTCATACGAGGGATTTGATTGGCTGACGCCTCCGTCGAGGCGGCAAAAGTAGAACATTGCTCTACTTTTGCAGCGAGCACCGCGAGAGAAGCTACGCTTTGCTCCCACAATCCAGTTCGGCGAATCGTGACGTCACCCCATTCAAAGTGAATGGGCAGAAGCGTTGAAGCGGCAACGCACGCCGCCGTGTGTAGGGGCCGTAACATTCCGCTGCCGCTGCGGAGCTTGGCTTGTGGTGCGTTCAAGTGATCCTCGTGAAATAGGAAATTCCCCTTTTGCCATCATTTGGACACAAACAGCCATCCACTTGTAAACACTGAGGACTGAGGAGGATCTCTCGATGTAAATAATATAGTACTGGCATTCGTTGTTTACATATTTTAGTGGATATTGTCATTGATCCAGCTTCTGACAAACACATGGTAAATAAAGACACTAATTTTCCGACTTTATGAGAGATGACAAACACCACATGGATGCACATTCCAGGTTTTTCTTCTTTCAGGGCCAATGAGAAGCAGAGTAGGGGCGGGTCTTCGCATAATTAAATAATGCAGAAAGCGCCAAATTCGCACACACCACTGAGCAATCGTTATGGCCCGTCCACACAGCGGCGTGCGTTGAAGCTTCCAATGCTTCTGCCCATTCACTTTCAATGGGGTGACGTCACTTTTAGCCGAACTGCATCGTGGGAAGCGACGCGGAGCGTAGCTGCCGTGGCTCACTGCAAAAGTTGAGCAATGTTCAACTTTTGACGCCTCGGCAGAAGCGTCAGCCAATCGAATCATATGCCAGTACAAGCTCTAGCCAATCAAACCGCTGCTTGTTTGTCAGTGGTGGGAGATTCATGTGATTGGTTGTTGGTCGAGTGTCAGACACGCCCGCCGGCAAGCGTCAACGCACGCCGCTGTGTGGACGGGCCGTTAAAGTCATCCACATCTGATGAAGTGTGTGAAAATGAAAGTGATATTTTTTTTTGTTATCCATATCGCTCAGCCATACTTGGTGTGTTAAGCTGTTCATGTTTAAATGTGTAATGTGGCATGGATTGTTTGAACAAGTTTGGTGTGATAAATGAAAAGCACAACAACCTCAGAAATTAAGATATTGTTCTTTGTCCAGTATTGCTTTTGCCATAGATCAGTGATTCTCAAACTTTTTTCAATAATGTACCCCCTTTGAAAAAAAAATTCAGCCATGTACCCCCTGATCAGCGCAAAAACAATTTGTTAGGGACAACATGCCTATATAAAGAGGTACAGCACAGTGCTGCACCATCGGTGTCTGATTTATTAAAACAACAACCTTGTAACTGAGAAACACTTAAATGCTACATTTCAAATGTTTACAATCCATCACTAAATTCATGGCAAACCAATTTTAACATCATGCAATAACACTTAGACGACATTAGTTGCATTGAACTGATCTTTTTAATAAGTTGTACTTACAATATAGTGAGAAACATGGGCTTGTGCTTCACTGAGGATCTTTGTTATTCTCAGTGACAGGAAGGCCACTGCAGTTATTACACTTCGCGTTTTGAAATATGTGTAACTCTGTTAATATAAAACCCACACTGTTCAAACTTCGTTACATTTCCTAAAATTGGTATTTTTTTTTTTTCATTAGCATAAAAATAAATCTCACGTACCCCCTGCAGTACTCCAACGTACCCCCATTTGAGAACCACTGCCATAGATAATAAGAGACCAGATAACAGGGGAAAGAGACGTTCCTTGAAGGAAGAGGGAGGGGGTACTGAGTAGCTGGCAGCCCCTCTCAACAGTGTCCACACTGCTCAGGGACCCCCACCTTGTTACCAGTTCCAGGGCAGTAACAGAGTAGAGATTGTACACCTACCTCAAGAGTCAATGTCATGCATATCATCAGTTATTCTGGTCCATATCCTTTAGGAGAGTATGTTATGATGATTATCAGTTCATTTTATGATTATCATTAAAAGAGATGTTAATTCTTGTTTGAATTGTGTCTTTTACTGTCTTTATCAACTGGGAAAATAACTTATGTCAACCGCAGAGCTGATGCTTGAAATTCATTTTCTTCTTGCCATACTAGTGCTTAAAATAAGGCTTTTTAGCCTTGAAGTGGATGTTTTATAGACAGGTCCCTTGTATCTAGTTTAACATAACTAAAATAAAGACAAATTTGCTTATCAAGACAAGGCAAGTAACATTTACTTGAATTAAGTCAACAAATCTTCCATAGAAAGCACTAAATAAGCTATTTAAACTCAAATCAAGACAAACTACATTTAGAATCTAAATATAAGATTATTACACTTGGTTAGATCTGCAGTTTTTGCTGTGTATCTGGTTCTTCATTCTTGCCCAGCGTTTTTTTGGTTCCAGATGCAAACCAGTTTTCGGGGCAGGCCGTGTTGAAAACAGGAAAAACTGGTTCGCAATCTGGCCCGGTCCCTAACTTGCCCTGGAAGCACTTTGGTGGAAAAGTGATGTTTGTAAAGGACAGGGCAGTTCCAGAGATGAGCCTACACAGAAACGTGTCACATAATACAAATGAGATTTGCATAATTTACGCTCTTTACTCAACATATTTTGTGCTCGGAATTACTTAGTGGCATGGAAGCCTTCCACAATGTGCATTCTATGCTTGGCATCTGTATTATTCACTGGAATATTGCAGGTAGATGACAGGAGTAACCATTCATCCAAGTCATGGTTGGAGGTGTTTGCTTCTAATTGTACAAAATGTAGTTGCACAAAGCCGAACCACAGCAACACAGCTTTACACAAAGATATCTAAACCATTTTTTGCGGACCCTGTGTTTTTCATGGTTTAAAAATATATCTTGCTTTTTGTTCAATGCCATCATGAACTTTGAGGGTCACTGTCCCCTCACTACTCGGGGAAAGTGAACACTCCCCTGCAGCGACATTAATCGTACAAAGGTAAGTTTTATACAAGTAGAAGTGTGTATTTACCTGGTAGTAGGCTGTCAGTAATGGCTACGCCTCTCTATTTGGACTGGTAGATCTCGGCAGACTGGCAACTTTAAAAGTAGCTCTCGGTTCAAAAAAGGTTGGGCACCCCTGTTGAAGGTTGCAGAATTTTTTTTTCTCCAAGTGAAAATGTCATCACTAAGTTCATTTTTTTTCTACAAGCAACAACACTTTTTTTTTTTCTTCTGTGACTTCAAATTTGGTTCACAGTGACGTGGATATTTTATACAAGTGTAAACTTGGTTCACAGTTACATGGATATTTTATACAAGTGTACATTTATGCACACAAGCTCAGATTTTTTTTCTGCAAGTGCTCACATCAGGTTTTACACGCTCTCGCATTTTGCACCATGTCTACCTTCATACCCCTGGTGTAGGCCAACATTCTAACTAACCTTGCGCACACACTACTGAAAACATCTGGCCTTGCACACACACTACTGAAATACTCTCACATTCACTAGTGAACACCTCACACACATACTACTGAATATGAACCTCACACACACACAACTGAACATGAACCACACACACACACTATTGAAATACTCTCACATTCACTAGTGAACACCTCACACACACACAACTGAAAATTAACCTCACACACACTACTGAAATACTCTCACATTCACTACTGCTAGTGACAGCATAGAGTCTCTTAAAGGATGTTTTCTCTCTACTGAGTGGAGCATCTTTCATGAGATGGACGTGGATAATGCTACTGAGACGGTAACTGACTATATACAATTCTGTGTTGACAATGTGATACCTCAGAAAGAAATAACTGTGTACCCCAACAACAAACCATACATAACTAAAGAGGTTAAGGACTGCATAAATCGTAAAAATATAGCTTTTAAAAACCGGGATAAAACGCAACTGAAATATGTGCAAAAGGAGCTCAACCACATGCTCAGAGAAGCTAGAAGGAGACATAAGGACATTATTGAACAGAACTTTTCTACAATGAACTCCAAGGAACTTTGGGACACTATGAAGGCAATCACAAATATGACCCCAGCTAAAAAAACTCTCTGTACCTCTGATGACCTGCAAAAAGCAAATGAACTGAATGACTTTTACATGAGATTTGAAACCCAGGACTTCTCCTCTGAATGTACAGACATCATAGAGACAATCCCTGCTAGTGACCAGGATGAAAGGGTGGTGATTGACCGTTTAAAGGTCCAATCACTTTTCAAACACACCTGTACTAAGAAGGCCACAGGGCCATCTGGCATCTCTGCATTCCTCCTCAAGACATTTGCAGAAGAACTGACACCAGCATGGTGTCCCATATTTCAAAAATCTGTTGATCTTCACACCATCCCCACCCTCTGGAAAAAATCAATAATAAAACTTGTCCCCAAAAAACCTTGTCCAAAGGTAAACAATGATTTTAGGCCTATTGCATTGACATCCATTGTCATGAAATGTTTTGAGAGGATCATGGTGCCACTGCTAAAGATGGAGGTTGATGTACATTTAGACCCTTTTCAGTTTGCCTACAAGCAAGGGCGTGGCACAGACGATGCTCTATATAGCATCACACACCTGGTCACTAAACACCTGGAAGACCCTAAGGCATATGTACGCCTACTGTTTGTGGATTTCAGCTCGGCTTTTAACACACTGCAGCCTCACATCTTGCTTCAAAAACTGATAAAGATCAGTATAAATCCTTTTATCTTGAAATGGTATTTCTCGTTTTTAACCAATCGCACTCAGCAAGTCAGGGTCAACAATGCCCTCTCAGAGCCCCGGACCATCAGTACAGGAGCCCCCCAGGGTTGTGTGAGCTCCCCGGTCCTCTTCACACTGTACACAAACGACTGTACAAGAGCCCACCCGGAGAATTATATAATCAAATTCTCAGATGATACAGCTATCCTTGGATTAATGCACAGGGGCAGCAGTTCATCGGCTTATCACTCTGAAATAGAGAGATTTGTGCAGTGGTGTGATCTTAACCATCTAGTGCTGAATGTGAAGAAGACTGAGGAGATGGTGTGGGACCCAAAGGCAGTGGGTGACCTTAGCCCGGTGGTTATCCACAATGAACCCATAACTCAGGTCAGCTCCTATAAGTACCTTGGTGTCCATCTGGATAATACACTCAGCTGGAAGGCGCATGTTCAAGGTCTGTGCTCTAGACTTCAACAGCGATTGTACTTTCTGCGTCGACTCCGGGCTTTCGGAGTCGACCAGAAGTTCATGTTACTGTTCTATCATGCAGTGTTGGAGAGCATCATTAGGTATGGTATCACTGCCTGGTATGGTAAATTGACAGTGCAGTCAAAGTCACAGATCGCTCGCCTGGTACAGACTGCTATGAAAATTATGGGGGTTAAAAAACACCCATCTCTCCAAAACATATATGAGCAGTCCATTATCAGACAGGCAAACAAAATAGTGTCTGATCCCACCCACATACTCCACCCAGAATTCCAGCTCCTACCTTCTGGTAGAAGATTCAGGGTTCCCAAGAGCAGGCTGAACCGCTATAAGCACTCATTCCTACCAATGTCCGTTAAGCTTCTTAACATTCACAGGAAATGAAATGTAGTCAAAAGTCAAATGTAATGAAATGTACTTTTTAAATGTTGGCCATAAGGGTTGTGCAATAGGTCGCCATTGTCAGTATGTGCGTCTGTGTGTATTGTGTTTGTTCAAACGGTATATGATTGATGATATGTGTATGAATGTCCACTATGTTTGTATATTATGTACATGTATGCGGAACTGCTGGACGGAGCCCAGAACAAATTTCCTTACGGGGACAATAAAGTATATCGTATCGTATCGTACTGAAAACCTTACACACACACACACATTCCTGCATTTTTTTTACTGAAAGGTCTTCAGTAGGGGATGTGTGTGAGGTGGATTCTTGCTGTAACGGATGTCATTGTAATGAAACAGAAGTACCAAACGGCTAGTGCTAGCTCCGTTAGCTCCAGGGTGCTACAGGGGCTTTGCTGATCCGGAGAACACAACTCGAACTTGTCGTGTTTGTTGTGTTGATGCCTGGTGGAGTATTCTTCATTGAAATATCGGACTTATCTTATGGCTCTGTGGTTAAAACAGAACGTCCATGAATGCAGTTCCTTCGGTAAGTGAAATTCAAGCACTTTATTTCTAACTGGTGTTTTTATTCAGCAAAGCTACATCTGTGCTAACGATGCTATCCGTACCATCCAAGCTATAATAGAGAAGTACATAATAGAGAAGTGTAAAACATTAACAAGGATTATACTGTAGAACAAAAGGCTTCTGTGTGAGGTTGGTAAAATAAGGTCATCCTCATACATTAGATAGTTTGTTTGCTAATTAGGTAACTGTATCCATTGTTATTGTTAATTTAAATTAGCTATGCTCAATGATGCAGACAGCTAGCGTCACAGTAGTGTTGAAGACAAGCATACTGTATATGAGATTAACCTCACTATAAGATCTGTGTATTTTAAAATATTACATAAAATATGAATCTCACATTTCCAGATGGTTCCAGAAATAACGTTAACGTAGATATTGCAATATGGTTTGTTGAGCTGAAGTTGATTATTGAAGCTTACTGGTTAACGTTCATCATATTAAACAAACGAACCCAAACCTTGTTGTTTTTATTAATATTATTACCAATACTTACTTAGTATTTTATTATCATTACACTGGAGAAACCGACTTATTGTGGCAGCAGAACGTGAACATGTAACTTAATGCCTGCATTTAATGACGGTAGCGTAGTCAATGCTTTAGGGACAAGGAAATTATTTGTTTAAATATTAGATATGACGTTAAGTGTGCTTCTGTGACAATTAAACATATTCATTGCATTACATTTGTTAAAGATGTTTGTATAATACATATAATAATAAATCCAAGGATGCGGTTGATCCGTGTCTCCAGAGGAGACGCTCGCCGCTGGATACTATTTCTTCTTGGAGGCCTGCGTTCCGGACAACAGCGCTCCGTGGAGGAGCCAATGCAGTTGGCCACGCCAAGCTTTCGATGGCAGAACGTCAGCGTCGATTAAAGGAGGGTCTGTGCTTCTACTGCGGGCAGCGCGGACATCCACAAGCGGCTTGTCCGGTAAAAGAGGAGGCTCACCAATAATGAGGAGTACGTTGGTGAGCCGGATCTCTTCCTCTGACTTTCCTCCTCGCACCCTGACCCACATCCAGGTAAAAATCAGAGACAATGTGGTTACTCATGGTGCTCTCATTGACTCAGGGGCAGACGAAAGTCTTATGGATTGGGGTTTAGTTAAAAAATTGGACATAAAAACTAAACCTCTACCCCAGCCTCTTGAAGTGAGTGCTCTCGATGGGCGGCTGTTGTTTAAAGTGACTCACCAAACAGAGCCTTTAGAAATAAGATGTAATGACAACCATCAGGAGACAATGTAATTTCACTTATTTAACTCAGCCCAACATCCACTCATTTTGGGGTTTCCCTGGTTGAAACTTCATAACTGTTACGGTGTGTGCAGGAAGCAGGACCCCACAGAACTAGGGCCAACAGGGTGGGTGGAGGGGGTCTGGAGGACGGGCTTGGGCTGACAGCCCAGGGGCACATCGGAGGACCCGGAAGGGGTCTCGGGCGGACGGCCCGGGGGCAAGGCAGAGTTTGAAAAGGGGGTTATGGAGGGGCGAAGGCAGTGGCAGGAAGAGTCAGGGGGCCGGGCCCGAGGGCGAGGACCGCGGCACTCAGGGGGCAGGGCTCGAGGGCGAAGACCGCGGCTCTCAGGGGGCCGGGCTCGAGGGCGAAGACCGCGGCTCTCAGGGGGCCGGGCTCGAGGGCAAAGACCACGGCTCTCAGGGGGCCGGGCTCTCAGGGGGCGAAGACCACGGCTCTCAGGGGGCCGGGCTCGAGGGTGAAGAATGCGGCTCTCAGAGGGCCGGGCTCGAGGGCGAATACCGCGGCTCTCAGGGGGCCGGGCTCGAGGGCGAAGACCAGCCAGCTCTGGAGGCCGGGCAGGAAGACGCTGACGGGACAGCGCCGGAGGCCGGGCAGGACCCGGTGTCGGAGCTGGTGGGACAGGCCTCGGCAGGATCCCCCACGGAAGAGGACCAGGACACGGGATTGGCAGGAACCCTGGCAGGAGAGCAGTCGGCGGGACCTCCAACGGGACAGGACATAGGGTTGGCAGGACCCCCGGCAGGAGAGTAGACGGCGGGACCTCCAACGAGACAGGACAAAGGGTTGGCAGGACCCCCGACAGGAGAGTAGTCGGCGGGGCCTCCAACGGCACAGGACAAAGGGTTGGCAGGACCCCCGGCAGGAGAGTAGTCGGCGGGACCTCCAACGGGACAGGAAAAAGGGTTGGCAGGACCTCCGGCAGGAGAGTAGACGGCGGGACCTCCAACGGGACAGGATATGGAGTTGGCAGGACCCCCAGCGGAACCTCCAACGGACCAGGACATTGGGTAGGGACTTGAGAGGGGACTCGAGAGGAGACTCGAGAGGAGACTCGAAGGGGAACCAAGGGGGAACTCGAGAGGGAACTCGAGAGGGAACTTGAGAGGGGACTCGAGAGGAGACTCGAGAGGGGACTAGAGGAGGGACGAGAGAAGGGAACTCGAGAGGGGAACTAGAGAGGGGACTAAAGGAGGGACTAGAGGAGGGACTAGAGGAGGGAACTCGAGAGGGGACTTGAGAGGAAACTGGAGAGGGGACTCGAGAGGAAACTTGAGATGGGACTGTGGCAGCTGGGGCCAGAGCTGGGTCTGGAACCATGGCTGCGGGGGCCGGAATTGAAGCCAGAATCATGGCTGTAAGGTCCGGTTCTGGAGCCGGAAACATGGCTGTAAGGTCCGGTTCTGGAACCGGAAACATGGCTGTAAGGTCCGGTTCTGCAGCTGGAAACATGGCTGAATGGGCCGGCTCTGGAGCCGGAATTGAAGCCAGAATCATGGCTGTAAGGTCCGGTTCTGAAGCCGGAAACATGGCTGTAAGGTCCGGTTCTGGAGCCAGAAACATGCCTGAATGGGCCGGCTCTGGAGCCGGAATTGAAGCCAGAATCATGGCTGAAAGGTCTGGTTCTGAAGCCGGAAACATGGCTGTAAGGTCCGGTTCTGAAGCCGGAAACATGGCTGTATGGGCTGGCTCTGGAGCCGAATCCATGGCTGCTGGGGCACGGGCTGGAATCCTGGCCCTGCATCCCCTACAGGCCCCTTGGTGACACCGTGGACCTCTACCAGTACAGAAGTCAGATACCAGGAAAGGGTTAGAGGCTTGAGAAAAGTTTCCAGGACTACTGGTTGTAGCCACTCAGGCAACAAACTCCTGAGCCAGGGCTTGCGAGCAACCTCCTGGCGTGCCTCCTTCAAAGCAGCCACTCTACCCCATATAGATGAGGCGTCATCCCACGTATAAAAAATGTACTCCAGAGAGCACCCAAGACGGTCCGCCTGAAGCATCAAAAAAGGTGAATCCATATTGGGTCGGTTCGTAATGTTACGGTGTGTGCAGGAAGCAGGACCCAAATGCAGATTTAATGTGACAAAAAATAGCTCCTTTATTACAAGGCTAACTATTAACAAACACAGAACAGAACACTCACCGCAGACCACGTCAATTCTTTTTTTTTATTAGAAAAATATAAACATAGTTACATTTTAACACACCTTACTGATCCCCAAAAAGAAAGGACCCCAAGGCTTCCTACCAATTTAATTACATCTCAATCTCATTTTTCATAGATGTTATTTCTGCATACACATCACCATCTCTCTATTACACACAATAATTAGTGCTCTCCACCTCCACTCATATCAACACCACATCAAAACAGACCAGAATTACGACCCGACCCATCTCCCACATCAATTTTTCCCCCATTTCCCTTATCTCCCTCTCCCCTGTTCCTCCTGCTCAACCTCCCCACCCGTACCTTGCATCACATCTTTATTCCCACATATCCCCATCCCCAATACCCTTCCTCCACGTCCATCCGAGTGATAGCTATCGCCTTTGCTCTTCTCTTTTCCCACATGTCCCTCCATATCGCCACTGATTCCCCCTTCCTCCCCCCAAACGGCCTTTGCCTAACCCTGAGGTGATGTATATTCTCCTCGCACTCCACCCAGTCACCTTCCTCATTTTCCTCCCCTATGTTTACTGATATTCGCTTCCAACCCTTGAGCTCCTCCCTCCTCGCTCTTATGGCTTATTTTCCTTTCCCCTCTTGTATCCCCTTCAACCCCCTCTCAAATCTAAGGTCCTTTCTCTTCTGTCTCTGCACCTCCTGCTCCTCAGTCCCACTCTCCTCCCTCTCACTATCCCCACTATTCCAAACATCACTCATATTCCCCTCATCGCTCGATTGTCCTTCACTATCTCCCACCTCCTCTTCCTTCTCTTCCACCTCCCTCACCACCGCGTCGTTATTCCTCTTACTCTCCTCTATCTCAATTTCGTCCTTTTTATGCCTTAATATCTTCACTATCATAAGTTCCTCCCCTCTCTGTCTCTGCTCCTCCTCTTCCTCATCCATCCTATCCCCCCATCCTTTCCCCCCCGGCTCTGCATCCTTTCTCCCTTCCTCCCTTACTTCTTCACCTCCTCCCCCCCTCAACCTCCTCCATCTCAACCTCATGTTCTCCCTCAATTCCCACCTCCTCAGCTTCTCCTCCCTCCTTCTCACTCCCCTTCATCCTCTTTTTACCCTTCCTCCCCTCATCATGCTCCAAACTCTCCACGCTTGTCCCCCCCACATTGGCCGCATCATCATTACCTTCATTCAACATCACATCATCATCATCACTCCCACCCTCTCGTGGTCTTTTTTCCTCTGCCTCTCCCCCCCCACCCACAGTCACCTCCCCATCCATCCCCTCCTCATTCCCACTCTCCGCTCCTCCCCCGCCCTGTTCGCCACAGTTAGCTGTGCAATGCCCCATTTTCTTGTACTCATAACACATTACTTCATCATATGTCCCGCTTTATTGCATTTCCTGCATACTCTCTCCTGGTTGTCGTGTATGACTCTGAATGGGAGGGATCGGACCTTGTCATTAAATCCAACCCTCAGAAAGCGGGTTCCATCTGCTATTCTATCTCTTCCTGTTCCCGGCAGAAAGCGCCTCATAATGTTTGATGCTGGTTTCACCCCCGACTCCCGCAATCTCGACAGAATGACCCCATCACTGATATACACCGGCAGGTGCAAAAAGGAGACCGTCACTACATTGTCTCTTAGCTCCTGTGCTCTCACCCTTACTCCATTTATTGTGCACCCCGCCAACAGCCTCCGCTTCCCTACTAGTGTTTTCATTGTCACTTCGTATCTCCCCTCCCCTCTCACCCTGCACCCTAGTATTACCCCGCACAAGTTCCTTATTGCCTTAAGCAAGTTCATCATCGATACCTCTCCTCTTCGCCCCTCTACGTACACACCCAACGTCAGTTCTGCGGAGTAGCTGACCCGCTCCTCCGCATTTTCTCCCTCTTCCTTGTCGCTCACTCTCTCTTCTCTTTTCGCAACTATTCCCATCTTCACTTGTTCTTCTGCTGTTTCCCCCGGTCACTCCGTCGTTTGGACCATTCTTTTCCCCAGAATCTCCATTCTCCTCCGCTCCCTCAACTCCACCTCCGCCTCGCGGGACCTCCGCCATTTTCGCGGCCGTCACTCCCGTCTTCACTCCAGCCTGCCCTCTTTCCAGAGATGCAGCCCCGATAGCCTCTCCAGCCTCTGTGTCCTTCGCTGTTTTCTCTCCTTCGCCCTCACGTCTTTTCGTCTTGTTATTAGACTTCTCCGCCGCCATTTTCCCATTCTCCCGCTCCACTTCCACATTCTTTGTCACAGCTTCCTGCATTCCTGAATGCACGTCAATTCCCTTCGTTATTTCTCCTCTTTCAGCCATCACAAACACTCAGATAGCCCCCCCCCCCCCCCCCCCCCACACAGAAATGCTGTCAGGGGAGAGGATCGTACAAACAGCAACTTATTTGTATTCCAAATGTCGTTGTTTTTCCACTCTCCCGTACCAAGTCATTACACAAGACGAACCGAGAAAGACAGACAGAAAAAACAGAACTTAAATACACACAAGACTAATCACACAGGGGCCACAGGTGAACACAATCGGGTAATCAGACACACCAGGGAAACTAACGACAGGGAACCACAGACAGATCTAAACAAGACAAAACACAACGCAGACAGAAAACCACAGACAGATCTAGACAAGACAAAACACCAACACAGACAGATCTTAACAATAACCCTCACATAGATTGGCAATCTGGGAGGGTGGAGGGGTGGGGAAAGAATTGCATAGATCACTGTGTTAAGCAGGTAGCGGAGATTGACAGAAGAGGTAACACTGCGAGTGTTAGGCAGGGAACTATCCCAGAAATATATGTTCCTGATGTACTTTCAGTCCCTTCCTGCTACCACGATTTAAGTGAAGTATTCAGTAAATCCAAGGCTCTGACTCTTCCTCCTCACCGCCCCTATGACTGTGCTATCGACCTGATTGCTGGGTCTCCAATTCCTAAGGGTCGACTATATACTATTTCAGGACCTTAGAAAGAGGCCATGAAGGACTATATTGATGCCTCCCTCAAAACAGGCCTTATTCGCCCTTCCTCATCACCAGCAGGAGCGGCGGGTTTTTTTGTTGGCAAAAAGGATGGGTCTCTTAGGCCATGTATTGACTACTCACCTCTCAATGACATTACGGTTAAAAACCGGTACCCCCTTCCTCTCATCTCGTCAGCCTTCGAGTAGCTTCAGGATGCCAAGGTTTTCACCAAGTTAGACCTGCGTAACGCTTATCATTTAGTCAGGATCAGGGAGGGCGATGAATGGAAGACGGGTTTCAACACCCCTTCAGGCCACTATGAATACCTTGTAATGCCATTTGGATTATCAAACGCTCCTGCTGTTTTCCAGGCTATGATCAACGACGTGTTGAGGGAGTTTCTGAACCGTTTCGTTTTTGTATATCTTGACGACATTCTGATCTACTCCCCTGACCTTGACACCCATAAACAACATGTCCGCCAGGTCCTACAAGAGCTGCTCAAGAATAGGTTGTTTGTCAAAGCAGAAAAATGCAAATTCCATGCAGAGACAGTCACCTTTTTGGGCTTCATCATTTCTCCAGGTCAGGTTAGGATGGACCCAGAGAAGGTTAGCACAGTAGCTTGTTGGCCTACCCCTGACTCTCGTAAGAAGGTGCAGCAGTTTTTAGGCTTTGCACATTTTTACAGACGTTTTGTGCAGAGTTGCAGTGCTATTGCAGCCCCTCTTCATGTCCTCACGTCCCCTCAAGTGCCTTTTTTGTGGTCTCCTCAGGCTGAGGAGGCTTTTTCTCGGCTTAAAGGAATGTTCACCTCTGCTCCCATACTCACCTTGCCGGACACCACTCGTCAGTTTGTGGTAGAAGTGGATGCCTCCAACGAAGGGGTGGGAGCGGTCCTCTCCCAGCGACTACAGAAGGACAACAAACTTCACCCCTGCGCTTTTCTGTCCAGGAAGCTCTCCCCAGCAGAGAGAAATTACGACGTGGGAAACCGTGAGCTGCTGGTCGTGAAGCTGGCGCTGGAAGAGTGGAGGCATTGGTTGGAGGGAGCCGAGCATCCTTTTGTGGTCTGGACCGACCACAAAAACCTGGAGTACATAAGAAAAGCCAAAAGACTGAACTCCCGCCAGGCTAGGTGGACCTTGTTTTTTAATCGTTTTGACTTTGTTCTTTCCTACAGGCCGGGGTCTCAGAATGTCAAGCCTGACGCTCTGTCCCGTCTGTTTGACCCTGTGCCTACAGTCAAGGAGCCGGAACCCATCATCCCATTAAACCGGGTGGTAGGAGTGCTGACTTGGTCAGTAGAGAAGGAGGTAATACGAGCCAATGCTGGAGCTCCTGCAGCAAGGGGTTGCCCGCCTAACCGGCTTTTCGTTCAGGAGGCCGAGCGACCACAGGTGATCCACTGGGCTCACACTTCGCTGCTCACCTGTCACCCCGGAGTCAAGAGAACTATGTTCATTATAAAACAAAGTTTCTGGTGGATATCCATGGAGAAGGAGGTGAAGGAGTATGTGGAGGCGTGCCCTGTCTGCGCTCGAAACAAGACCTTTTCCAGGGCGCGAATAGGACTATTACAACCACTCCCTATTCCCAACAGACCCTGGTCAGAGATCTTCATGGACTTCGTCTCTGGCCTGCCCCTCTCTAGAGGTAAAACCACAGTTCTCATGGTAGTGGACCGGTTTTCTAAAATGACACATTTCATTGCTCTGCCCAAAATGCCCTCAGCTAAGGAAACGGCTGAGGTCATGATGCACAATGTGTTTCGGCTTCATGGTTTCCCAAAGGATATTGTCTCCGACCGGGGTCCCCAGTTTGTGTCACGCTTCTGGAAGGAGTTCTGCAGCCTCATCGGTGCCACGGTCAGTCTCTCGTCTGGATACCATCCGGAGTCCAATGGCCAGACAGAGCGCCTAAATCAAGAACTGGAGACCTGCCTGCGCTGCCTGGTGTCCCAGAATCCATCCTCCTGGAGCGAGTATGCGCACAACATCCTCCCTACTTCTGCCACGGGCCTGTCCCCGTTTCACAGTGTTTATGGCTACCAGCCGCCACTGTTCCCAGCCACGGAGAGAGAGGTCACGGTCCCGTCTGCCCACGCTCTGGTCAGGCGTTGTCAGCGCGTGTGGGCTGCAGCTAGGAAGATCCTCTGCAGGAATTCACAACTGGTTAAAAGAACAGCAGACCGAAAACGCCGACCAGCCCCTGTATACCAGCCAGGCCAAAAAGTCTGGCTTTCTACACAAGACCTTCCCCTCCACGTACTCTTCCGTAAATTGGCTCCCCGGTTTGTGGGTCCTTTTCCCATCACCAAGGTCATCAACCCGGTTTCAGTGAGACTACGGCTTCCCAGGTCCATGAAGGTACATCCCACCTTCCATGTAGGGAAACTAAAACCATTGAAGGAGAGCGCTATGGTTCCCACCGCCAAACCCCCCCCACCCCCCCGGATGATCGATGGAGGTCCGGTTTACACAGTCAAGACACTATTGGCTAGTGGGAAAAGGGGTAGAGGGCGACAGCTACTGGTTGACTGGAAGGGTTATGGTCCTGAGGAGCGGATATGGATTCCTTCCCGCTTCATCATAGATAAAAGCCTCATTGAGGATTTTGACCGCCTCAACTCAGAGGAGCCTGGGCCGTCCGGAGCCGTCCCTAGAAGGGGGGGTACTGTCATGTCCAAGAAACTTATAGTGAAAGTCTATTCTTTGTTAGTTTTGTCAGGTCCTTTTGTCCTGTGCTTTATGTTTATTCCCTTCATTAATTCCCCCTCTCATTTCAGGCCTCCACGCTCCCCGCCCCCTTCTGTCTCCTGCGTCCTTGATTGTTTTCCCCGCCCTGATTGTTTCCACCTGTGTCCCCTTTACCTGTGTATATATTGTGTTAGCTTCCTCCTGTTCATTGTCAGTTCGTTGTCTCTCTTTGACCTACGTTCCTGCTTACCTCACGGACTTCTCACGGATCTATGTTATTGACCACTGTTCTAATTTTCCTCGAAAGAGTGTTTTTGTTTTCCTTGTTTTCATTACTGTGCATATCCCAGTAAAGTCTTTATTTTGAAACACTATCCGAGTCTGAGTCGTGCAATTGAGTTCATGCCTCAGAGTTCACTCCTTGACACCATTTTTTGTCACTGAAACTGAAACTGTATGTGTTTAAGAAAAAGGAAAATAAAGTTTATAAAAAGAAAAAGAGAATCAAAGTTAAAGCAAAACAAAAAAAGGGTGTACCCCAAGGATCAACTCTGGGCCCACTTCTGTTCTCTATTTACATAAATGATTTATCTTCTTGTCTCATTAATTGTTGTACTCACCTTTATGCTGATGACAGTCAGATTTTGCACAAATTCAGATCTCTCTTCAATCGGAATTTAATATCTTACAGGACTGGCTATCACACAATAAACTACTGCTTAACAAAACACAATCTTATACCATGGTCTTTGGTACCAGGCAGAAGCTCAAATCCAAACCTAATGTATTAATAACATGTACGGATGGCACTTCTCTGCATAAAGTTGATAGCTTTAAATATCTTGGTGTATGGCTAGACTCTGAACTTTCATTTAAACTAAGTATAAAGCATGTAATACAAAAAGTCAATTACGGAATCAGTGTTTTACACCGCTCTCGCAATTGTTTTACGCTCAGTGTCCGAAAGAGAATTGCTTCTCAACTTATTCTTCCGATTATGTACAATTGTGATGTTGTCTACCAAAATGCACATACATCAGATCTTGCTCCACTCAACATAGCCTACAACCAGAGAAGTGCACACATAGACTCTAGGTAGTGCATGAGCACCTGCCCGTTTTGCCCTCTGGACAGCAATGTGCCCGTTTTTTACAGTTTTTTTTTTACAGTGTACAGTATGTGGCTCATGGTAACATCGATCAATTCTGGATTAAAAGCTTCTAATATATACAACAATGCCCCAAATGCCCAATTTTGTCAGACATCCCCATACGTGCCCCGCGGCACTCCCGTACGTGCCCTGGCTGCAGCCCCTCCCTTCCCTGCTCTCAACGTGAACGCGCAGCGCGCAGAGCTGACAGTCAGTAGGCTTGTTTGAGACAAGCAAGACCTGCGCAGTCCTGCGCAGACCTGCGCAGTTGCAATCAACGTCTTGCTAGTGCGTTGCATGATGGTTAGTCATTTTGTCCGACTTGCTCTGGAGGTTCGCCCACATGAGACTTTGAAATCTGGCGGGACAAAGACGCCCGCAGCCTTGAGAGCGAGGCGAGTTGGCGCAGTTGCTCTCCACGAGCTGCGGAAGCGAAATGCTTGATGGGAAACGGCTCACTGGTATCTCGAGCTGAGCGCTCATTGGTGGTTTTTTACCACGTGCTGCTGATGAAACTCTCCAATTGGCTGGCAAAAGTTTGTTGTTGTTTTGTGTCAGTTTTACGTCGCCAAATCCATTCCCATTTGTCATCATTGTTCCACAATGTTTATCATCATGAAATTAATATCTATATATTTTATACTATACTGCTTACCGTTTTCATACTTTATATATCTTAGCATATTCATACACACTGATATCTAGTGTATTCATATTCCACTGTTTATTCATCATTCAATTCATTCTATATGTTATTCTGTAGATTGTGTACATTACTTTCCACTTCACTGCTTGTTGCACCTGGTTTGAAGCTAAACTGCATTTAGTTGTCTCAGTACCTGTAATATGTGCAATAACAATAAAGTTTCTCTTTAAGTTAAACCAAATCATTAAAATAAAATCTAATGTAATGATTTGGTTTAACCTTATTTATTGAATACATCATTTAAAATGGCAAGATTAAATCAATTTCCGCCATTGCAAACCCAGCCAGTCAAGCCGACTCCGAGTCCGAGCTGTCCGACTTAAGACGAGCTTTTTGACACCTCCCCCGGCTGCGATCGGCTACTCTCGTCTACTTTCGAAGCGAGCCGCAATGTCTCTCAAACAAGCCTAGTCACTCAGTCAGACAGGCCACGGCGGTGTGTGGTGCAGCAGCACGCAGCAACATGATTAAAAGTGCCCTAGTGACGACCAAGTAAGTAACCACCAGGTAACAAATAAAACGAGTGTATTGTTTAATCCCCTAAATCAGATGCCAAACTAAACTATACAGGGTTCGTACGGTCATTGAAAAGTCATGGAAATTCAAAATGCAAATTCCAGGCCCTGGAAAAGTTATGGAAAACAATATTTTTCCCAAAGTTTTGGAAAAGTCATGGAAATGTAACTAAAGTTGCGTCAAATATAATTTACATTTTATCTAATCGCCGAAATAATCTGTGGTCGCGAGCTGTTATGTGCCATCATGACGCGCATGGTGTTATTTTTTAATATATGAAGCGCGAGCTGTGTGCTCGAGTCTTCTTGCCTGTCGGCTAGGGGTGTAACGGTTCACAGAAGTCACGGTTCGGTTCATACCTCGGTTTGGGGGTCACGGTTCGGTACGGTTTCGGTACAACAAGGAAAAGTAGAAAAAAGTCCCAAATGCATAATTTTTTTTGCTGTTATTTATTTTTAACAGTAGTGCAAGTTTTGGTATGAAAATAAGGAACTCTAACATTTGGAATCATTAACTGTATTACACAGTTAAAAACAAACACAAACAGTAACACGCACACTCAGATGGCCATATTATTATAATGGCTGATGTCAAACAAAAAGGTTAAATAAGCTGTACAACTAAAAAGAATGTCTTGAAAATATTAAAATAAATAATAAGAAAGTGTTTCAATCACAATCAATAAAAGGCAATACAGAACTGTATAACATTTCCTGATGTCAAAATATAAAATAAATACAATGATAAATATAAAACAAATACAATCTGTACCTTTAGGAGCAATGGCTAACATGTGTAATTAACTTGTGAGTGTGTGAGGCCATTATGCCTAAATAAAGGTACTCAAGCTTTAATCTATTTTCAAGTTTTTCTTCAAAAACATGAGTTTGTCTACGTTGTCAGTAGTGAGGGCAGATCTGTTGGCGGTAACTATGTCACCTGCCGTCGAGAAAACCCTCTCGCTGGGGACTGAGACTGACTCGGATGTGATTGAGCATGTTTGACGTGTTACCACTAGCATACCGCACCGCTGTCGAACAACACCGACACACCGTCCTCGTCCGATCCACAACTCGCACCCCATCATTGTTGTAGTCCACAGGGAACCTGAAATGTTCCCACACAGCTGATTTAAAAGAAGCAGGTGGGTCTTCTAGCTCCTGCGTGTTGTTTGAACTCGCCATAGCTACTAACTGTTCTTCTTCATGTTCGTTTTGTTGTGTTTTGTTCTTGTTCTTCATTTGTTATTTACGGGCAGCTGGCTTTTAGGCGCAATACCGCCCCCTGGATTATAATACTGCCCTGAGTGACAGACTTTTTTCCCACTTGTAAAAAAAGTCGTATTCGCCGTGTGACTGCATGTGCTGAACTGTGACGTCCGAACCGTGACGGTACGGGACGAATACGGATACCGTTACCGTTACACCCCTACTGTCGGCTGAACTCTGCTGCTCCGGGATGAGGGTCAGCTACATTATCTACGGTGTGTTTGTTAACTGTGCGGAGTCTCTGTGGCTGGTGAACAGCTGTTAGAACAGGCCGTTCAGGTGTTCAGAGCAGAGCGGCAGAACTGAAAAGTTTTTCTGTCGCAATATCATTGTCACTATCTGCTAACGTTAGCTTTAGCCTTTGTTTTCTAATAGTTTTTTTCATAGGCTATAAACAGAGGTGGTATAAGTATAGAGATTGTACTAGAGTAAAAGTAGAAGTACTCAGATCTTGTACTTTAGTAGAAGTACTCAGATCTTGTACTTAATAAAAGTAGAAGTACTGAGGATCTTGTACTTGAGTAAAAGTAGAAGTACTCAGATCTTGTACTTGAGTAAAAGTAGAAGTACCAGAGTGTGGGAATACTTTGTTACAGTAAAAGTCCTGCATTCAAAATGTTCCTCAAGTGAAAGTAGAAAAGTATTATAAAAATACTAAGAGGCATGAAAATACATTTTCAAAATGCTCAACAGTGCTGCCAAAATTATAAACTGACTGCTACACAATTAAAATAAATGCTTTTATATATTTCTATTAGATGTAACTCTTTGGCGTTTCTGTTATTATTACCTGCTGCTTTAGTTGTTCTGACTGCTAAAATCCTCTGTTATTCCTAATTTTAAAGCCGATATTCCGTGGGGTCGGGGGGCTCGGATCCTTGTCACCTTTTTCATACCTGATGAGTTTGCATCCCTGACTACAGTTGCTTTAGCGTGTAGAAGCTAGTAAGCCTACTATTTGATTTGTTTTAGATAGGCATCTGCATCAGACAGCATATGGTTATTGAAATAAATATATATGCAATTACGACATACAAGATGTGCCTTTAATAAATCTCACACTACTAAGGCAGCCGGCGGTTCCACCAGGGGGGTTTCGTCCCCCCCTAGCTTCAGATTGGACCCCCCTAAGTCATTTAGAATAATAAAAATAAATGTTAAAATAATTAATTTTTTGATAATAAATCAGTAAAATCAGGCAAAAATAAGAATTAAATAACATAACTCTAACCTAACCCTAACCCTAAAACCGAAATAAAGTAACCAAAAACCGAAAATAAACTAACAAAATCCGCCATTATCCGGCAAATGTTTGCGCACAATTTCGGCGCAACCGCCACGACGACTCAGAAGGTGCCCTTTTTTTTTCTCTTGAGCACCTGCCCCTATAAATGTCTGTGCACGCCACTACCTACAACAGACTATGCAGATTTGTTCTTGGTTGTCCTTTTCGTACACATCACTGCACAATGTATAACCAACTTAAATGGCCTTCTTTAAATGTAAGAAGACACATGCATTGGCTTCAGCTGATATTTAAATGCATTTATCTTAACTATCCCCGTTATTTAAAGCAGTATTTTGTACCCTACTCACCAATTCATCAAGTTAGACATTCTGTTCAGATGTATTTCTCTGTCCCCTCTGCAAAAATATTGATTGGCAGAAAAGCGTTCATTCTCTACACTCGTCGTCACTCTACACCAGGGGTGCCCAACTAGTCGATCGCGATCGACCGGTCGATCGCAGCGAGATTCCCAGTCGATCGCGAGATGTGTCTAAAAATAGAACAACAATATTCTGTTTTATCGTTAATGTCCTATAAAATAATCTTCCCGTGCCAGAATAATGCACTTGAACGCACCAAAGCTTTGTGATTGGCCGGCGTGACCCCATGTGTGGGGGCGTGGCTGTTGGGCAGTGGGCACTATTTCGCTGACGTTCTCCGTGTCAACAGGAGAGACAGTCTGCACACACACAAGACCGTAATTATGGCGGAAGCAAAAAAGCCCAAAATATATAATTTTCACTCCGAGTGGGAGGATGATCATTTTGTATCTATTCCAATTCAAAGTCCATCTGTCTCATCTGCAATGCGAGCGTGGCTTTATCGAAGAACGGTAATTTAGGAGCGGCATTTCAAAACAGTGCACAAACGCTCCGAGACGGAATTCCCTCCTAATTCTGCCCTACGCTCCAAAAGGGGAGGGGCCTGAAAGGACGGCTAAATGCACAGCAGTCCATTTTCACCAGGCCCAACAACAAGAGCAAGGCTGCTCCAGAGCATCTCATCGTGGCAGTCACGTTCTTGCGAAACACATGAAGTCTTTCAAAGACGGCGAAGTTGTGAAAGAAGCTTTCCTGGAGGCTGCTGACCCGCTTTTGGGGACAGTAAAAATAACAGAAGCATTTCAACAGGTTTTTGATCTAATAAAAACTCAAGTTAGATACCGTTATTAATCAGCTGTAAGTTTTAATTTGTTTGAACTTATTCATTATAATTATTGTACAAAATGGTATAAGAATGCAAACTTAAATTGATTATAGTCTATTATCAATTCAGGTTAAGAAACTAGTGTTACTTGCATCCTATTTTAAAGGCATTTCTTTTTATACTCGACTAAAATACAACAAAAAAAGGGTTTGATTCTATTAATTTTGTCTTTTTTATTGCACTTTGGCAGCAGATTCCTGTGTAGCTTCAGATCTGAGTCGTCTTATTACTAGTAAGCCTCATTTATACTTTTGTAGCAACACTATTTTTATATAATGGCAAAGAAAGGGTTCAGTCTTTTCTTTTTTTCCTGTGTCATGTGGCTGCACTGTTCAATGTTTCTTGAAAACATTACCCACTGTAGTATGTGACGTGTGAATAAACTCCAACTCTGTATCAACAACACTGTTGTGTAACTTCAGTTAAATACTTGTATGTGTGTAGATTAGAAAGAGGTAAAATAAAGGATCTGCAGTATTTTATGGAGTATTAAAGGTCAGTTTTATACAAGTAGTGTGTATTTACCTGGCAGTCAGTAATGGCTACGCCTCTCTATTTGGACTGGTAGATCTCGGCAGACTGGCAACTTTAAAAGTAGCTCTCGGTTCAAAAAAGGTTGGGCACCCCTGCTCTACACTGTACACTCGTCGATCAGAGCGCATTTTCGCGAGCGGAGCACATTTTCTCATCCGCCTCACGGAGCGTGGAAAGTGAGGGGCAGGGCTGCCTCTCTTCTCACTCCACACTGGGCGAATCACTTCTGGGATCCTACTTTTGCCCGCCGAGTGGATTTAGCACGAGAGGGAGCAACTCTTGCAGAGATAAAGAGTCGGAAGTGTGGTCCCGGCTCTCCTCTCGCCGCCCTTCTCGCCGCTCCTCACACCGCGTATCGCCGCTCCTCTTGCCGCTCCTCTTGCCGCTCCTCTTGCTGCTCCTCTCGCCGCTCCTCACACCGCGTATCGCCGCTCCTCTCCGCGCCTGTGCTACCGGCGGAGATGTAAAGTGGATTAAATAGCCAGTGTAACGCGGTGGGATTACCTTCTCTACTCTGCTGTGCTGCTATAGCTGAGGCCTGGTTCCACCTTGCTCCGGGAACAGCGTGGTTACTGTTGTGCTGGACTGGGAGAATGGCGGGTGTCGTGTTTCTGCTGTGCCTTTTCTTGGCTGTGCTGGACAAGGAAAAGATCGCTAGTCGTCCTGAACAATCTACTGGATTCGGGTATGTTCTGCCGCCCGCAGTGGACATCCCCTGTACAGTTTCGGAGGTGTTGCACAAACAATTGCTGGTTGCACTGTCGCGGACATTCATTTCGGAAAATGTTTGAAAATGTTTGTCTTTCTCACATGCCTGCCACGATGGTCCTTCAGAATTGTTTTTTAAACTCTAATCTCACTTTCGCGAAGTTTGCTGGTGACTCTAGATCAGCTGATAATGTATGTGTGTTGATTAAGAGGAAAAGGTGCTTGGTATTTTTATTGTTGTTACTATCAGGAAATGTACAGCCAAATCCAGGTCCACCGAGCAGTATTAGTATTAGCAGTACTGCTGATTTTATATCTAGATCTGTGCTAGGTTTAATTCATTTAAATGTGCGTAGTCTGTTACCTAAATTAGATTTTGTCCGTATTTGGGCGAGTTCGACTGATGCTGATGTCATTGTCTTATCAGAAACGTGGCTAGATAAATCCATTTTGGCCTCTGACATTTACATAAATGGTTACAGTGTATATTGTACTGACCGGCCTAAAAAAGGTGGTGGCGTTGCCATTTATGTGAAAAATAAGTTTTGTGTAACTAATATGGTTTCCAAATCTGTTAGTAAACAGCTAGCATTTTTAGCCGTGAATATTGAGGTAACAAAGGGTCAACAGCTCATGGTGGTGGGCTGCAACAGGGCCCCTTCGGCTGTCAAGGACTCTTTATCGTCTTTGGCAAAACTGTTATCACAACTTTCCTACAAGGAAATAGTGCTGCTTGGTGATTTTAATTGGGACTGGTTAACTTCTGTGTCAGAGGATTTTAAAAACCTGTGTACCTCATTGAATTTTACCCAGATTATAGACAGTCCTACTCGCCCAAATATTAAGTCCCCAAATAAATCCTCCTTAATTGATCTAATTTTAACAAATGTTCCACATAAATACTCATCTGTGGGAGTATTTGCTAATGATGTGAGTGACCACTGTGTTGTGGCCACAATTAGGGACACTAAGGTCCAAAAGGTTAAACCACGTGTCATCACAAAGAGAGACAAAAAACACTTTGTGGAGCAGGGTTTTTTACATGATCTGTTTGATTTTGATTGGGGTAGAATCAATTTGTGTGCTGATGTAGAAACTGCATGGTCTTATTTTTATCTTGGTTTTATGAAAATTATAGATAGACATGCACCTCTGCGTACATTTAGAGTGAAGGGACGAAACAATCCCTGATTTTCTGCTGAGCTGTCCAGTCTCCTTCATGAGAGAAATAATGCTTGGGCTAAGGCTAGGAAATCAGGCTCAGAGGTAGAATGGCTACGTTTTAGGCAGCTAAGAAATAGCTTCACATCTCAAATAAAAAGTGCTAAATCAAAGTACTATTTGTCGATTACCACAGAAAACCTGAATAATCCTAGGAAATTTTGGAAAGCCATAAAATCGATTTCCACTGGTGATATCCCAAATGAGCTACCTCCGTGCCTTACCACAGCATCTGGCACTATATCAGACAGGGCTACTATGCTAAATTGCTTTAATGAGCATTTTGTGTCTTGTGGCTCTCTGTTTGGCTGTGTGGCTCCTGTGAACGCTCCAACCCTTGACTCTGAACAATGTGGTCTGGAAAACCCTTTCAGTTTTACTCCTTTAACTATTGGTATTGTTCATGAAGCATTATCCAAGTTAGATCCTAGGAAACCGGCTGGCCCGGACAACGTAGAACCTTTCTTTTTAAAGATAGCTGCAGATTTTATTGCTCCACCTCTTACTTCTCTTTTTAACCTCTCCCTCAGCACGAATACAATTCCAAAATTATGGAAGTCTGCTTATGTCTTGCCTTTACTGAAAGGAGGGGAGGCAACTATTTTAAATAACTATAGGCCAATCTCTAAATTGTCAGTTCTGGCTAAGGTTCTTGAACGCCTAGTGAGTGAACAGGTAAAGGAGTTTTTATATACAAATGACATCCTGTCTAAACATCAGTCAGGCTTCAGAAAGAAACACAGCACCATCACTGCCACAATGAAAGTGGTGAATGACATTACTAGTATTTTAGATAATAAGCAGAGTTGTGCAGCTCTGTTTATTGACCTTTCCAAAGCGTTTGGCACCGTTGATCATCTCATCTTAAAGCAGAGGCTACTCAGTATTGGCCTATCCAGCCTTGCAGTGGGGTGGTTTGTGAACTACCTCTCTGAAAGGTCCCAATGTGTTCATTTTGATGGACTGTCTTCTGAGTGGTTAAACATTTCTAATGGTGTAACACAAGGTTCTGATTTAGGACCACTTTTATTCTCCATATATATTAACAGCGTAGGTGATATTGTGGATGAAGCTACTTTACATTTTTATGCGGATGATACTGTGATGTATTGTGCAGGTCCCACCATTAAGGAGGCTGTTGTTAAATTACAGGCTGTTTTTAACACTATTCAGACTCAGCTCTCTGAATTAAAGCTTCTTTTAAATGTGGATAAAACCAAGGTAATGCTCTTTTCAAAAGCAAAAAAGACACCAGAGCCTGTTTTAGATATTGTAACTACGCAAGGAACACAACTTGAAGTTGTTGCCTGTTACAAATACCTTGGTATCTGGCTTGATGATTGTCTCTCTTTTAAACTTCATGTCAATAACCTGCTAAAAAAACTGAGGGTTAGGCTAGGGTTCTTTTTCAGAAACAAGTCCTGTTTCTCGCTTGAGGCCAGGAAAAGGCTAGTCACTGTGACCTTTTTACCTGTGCTGGACTATGGGGATCTGGTCTATATGAATGCACCTGCCAATTGCCTGGTCAAGTTAGATGCTGCGTATCACAGTGCACTGAGATTTGTGACAAACTGTAAAGCATTAACCCATCACTGTACCCTGTCTGCAAGGGCTGGTTTGCTTTCACTAACTGTACGGAGGCTCAGTCACTGGTACATTTTTATATACAAAGCCATGCTAGGGAAACTTCCATCTTATATCTGCTCCCTGCTCTCACGGAGAATTGTAAGTGGCTACTGCCTGAGATCGAATGCTGTGGTTTTATTAAATGTGCCAACTGCTAGGACTGTCTTAGGGAAGACAGCTTTTAGATGCGCAGCTCCCCTGTCTTGGAATAGTCTGCAAATTAAATGGAAACTGAACAATCTGGTGCCACTAAATGTTTTTAAAGCTCGGTTGGATGCTAGTCAATCAGAAGCTATTGGTACCTGTTTATGTGGATAATTTTGTAAATGATGCTGTATGATGTCCTTTTGTTGTTCTGTTTATGTTTCATGTGGAACTACTTGAACAGGTCTCCCTTGGAAAAGAGATCAATGATCTCAATGGGATTTTATCTGTATAAATAAAGGTTTGAAATGTTTAAAGCCCCAACTGACTGGAATACTTCACCTGCTGCTATTAGATCTCTTACATCATTGGGTATATTTAAACATGCATTGTTATCTCACTTTCAACTGGTCTGTACTTGTTATAACTGATATTGATTAAATTGATCTTGTTGTCTAATATACAGGCTAACTCAAATATCAACCTGCAAGAAGTTCAAGTTACAATTACAATACTGCTGAAACAGTTAAGCTCTTTTCAATCGACAACCATTGGAAAAGCAGTCAGTGGTTAATTCACTTTGTAGCTTGTAAAAATAACTGCCAGTCTGCAGTAGACTTGCCTGATATTCCCCAAAGCATTTAGGCCCATAATATGATCTCAGTTTCATTGTACTCTAAGGCATTACTCCAAGGTGAACATTGTTCTACAGTATGATGCCATTATAGACAGAAGCCTTGATCAATAAGTGTGCAGTGCTTTTGGTTGTTAATTTTTACAAGGATAGCCTGTGCTAAGAGAGCAATGTCAGAGACATGAATTTTTGATAATGTCAGTTTGGTGTCTTGCTGATGCAGCAGTAACCAATCTCCACATCAAATTGCACCCTTGAGGGTTACAGTGTAAAACTGAAGAACATCATTAGAGAGAGGAAGGAAAGTAAGCAAGGCAGGAAGAGGGTTGCTAGAACACAACACTGAAAAAGATAGAAATCAGCTGCATGTGATTGGGTTTAGGATTTTTATTTTGACAAGATTCAGAAACAAAAGACAGATATACAGGGCACTGTGATAATTCAAAGCAGTGGTTTTCACCAAGATCTGATGTATTATGCATAAATATAGTGGTTTTTGGCATCTTTGTTTTATTTGTATAACCCACCTCTTCACGTTTTCTTCATACTGTAGATACTCACTGCATGAAACAATACCAACAAATCGACCGGTAAATATGTATGCATGGGAGGCGAATCTGGGAGACATGAAACATGAAAAATAAAAACCAGATGGGAGGTTGTTGCGTCATTTGTATTTGGGTTTAAAGAGTTTATCCCAGCGTACAGTAGCTTCTAACCATATGTTTGGCCAAAGACTATTTGTAGGGAATGGAGTGCTTAATTATTCAGTTTGTCTTAGTTTTGAACTTTAAAAGTATTCTAAAGATTCAGCATCAGGGCATTTTAGTTGAGAGGCTTCAAGATCTATGTTTTCCTATTGTGCACATTTTAATCAGTCAAACAAAAATGTTGAAAACAAAATATGGTTTTGCTTGTTTTAGGAGGAAAAGTTGGTTGATACTACAAGAAAATGCAATGTGCAATGACTAACTAAGCTCCAACTCAACTGTAGAGACGTAAAATAGCGGCAGAGGAAAAATATCATATCCATCCGTTTTGCATCTTTCTCTGCGAAGGTTTTAAAGATTCAAAACAATCTAGAACTGTGCCGGAAAGTCCCACCCAGTTTTTTAGTCAGTCTAATAATTTGCTGTGTCAGATGCAGCACTAAGATAATAACACTAACACTGAGATTCTGCCACTGTTTGTGTTTAAGTGGATGTCATTAAAGACCTTGACAAGAGCATTCTCAGTGCTGTGGGTTGGTCAGTTCAAGGAAGTTAATCAACTGTTGAAACCTTTTAAATATGTGTACCTACAAATGGGAGATTTGATTTGAACTATATCAAACCTGTGATGGAGATAGAGATTATGTATAATTGTTAGTGTGATAGAGACTATCTAATGTTTTAAATGTTTGTGTGTTTACCTGCCCAGGGACCACAGATGGAAACTAGCTAATAGCTAAATCGGGCATAAATCATCTTCTTTTCTTCTTCAGATTAATTTATTTTTATGCTTGGACCTTGTTTAATAAAAGATTGCTTCTAGAAGGAGTGAAGGAGGCATCTAATTTACGTTTTCCTCTACCCGATTCATCATACAAAGCCACTTTCTGACCTTTTACATAATGATAATAAATGAGCCATTCATACATTTTTTTTATCATTTTATAGTTAAACATGTAATATTATTGCTGTTTGTACGGAATATGTTCAGCATCATTATTTGGTGACATTACTATAGTTATTTAGAGTACATGGTATATGTTTTTTTACCAGGGCAAGTTGCAGGTCATAAAGGATGTAGTGGCCCTTTTTTCTTTGCTTTGTTATATTACTAAAAGCCAAGTTAATATAATGCCCAAACTAAATGATATACTGGACCTCAATCCTGGTTCTTAGCAGCATGTGAGTTGATAAAGGGTTAACAAGTGTCTCCTTGTTTAATTTTTACTGGTATATTAACATATTTTACATTTTGTACAGACATTAAAGCAAAGTCAAATTAAAGTTGATGAAATACAAGGTTTAGTGAAATAATAAATAGAGGGGAAAATAACCTGGCTAGAATATGAGGAGAATAATAAAATCCCAAGCATATCTTCAGCTCCGGGTTTTGCGACTCTGGAAATAGCTGATATATGGAGAAAAACAGGAAATGGAGATGAGAGTGATGGGAGGAAGATATAAGCCGTGTTTAGAATGAGAGAATTACTGTGTAGATGCACACACACACATCTGTAATGAGTTAGGGCCCCGCCCCGGCATCTCTCTGACTTTCAAAGCAGGCGAGAGGCGGAAATGAAAAGATGATAACGTAAGGTAATACACATGCTCAAAAATGCGCAACGGTTACAGTATATTGAAGTCTGTGTGTGTGCCTTTATCCACAGCGGTGATTGACAGTCTTACTTCCTCTGTGATTGACATGACAGCCTGAGAAAACCCCACACAGCATTTAAACAGACACACACAAAAACACTCACGCACACACAAAAGGTCAATCTCCAAGGATTGAGTATTACTCAATGTTATTCGGTCAATTGTGTTTGCAATATACATATGACATGACATGTGATGTCTCATTGTCATACATTATCTATGATTAGGATATTTGCAATGTATATTAAATAATATAAGCCGCAAAAGAAGGCAAAAAAGTAACATACAAGATATAATTAATAATAGCAACTATAATAACAGCAACAATACTGTAAGAACAAGTTTGCTTTGTGTACAAGTGTGTTTGCCTTTGTGAGTGTGATCAGGATATTGGTTTCTACACCTTTATTGAATCCTAATAGATAGTATTGTTACACATCACAATAAGGGGAATTAATAAAATAAAAGTGAAAAATGAAAACAACAAAAGTCATTAACAGCAGTAAATGATCATTTAAGGAGCCCTATTATGCTCATTTTTAGGTTCCTGAAGGGAGAAACTGAGTCTGGAGGGAACTTTTGGATTTTAGAAATCTCTGTAAAAATGTACACCTGCAAGTAAAAAAAAAGTTGACAACTTGAGTAAGAATACATTTGGTTGAACAGCTTATAGCTACACCTCAAAGTATCACATGACTAAAAACACGCATTTGAGAAATGTGTTCATTCTGTGTTTATGGAGAGTATGAAGAAAAGTACTTGGTTAAACTATATTACAATTTGAACTAATTAACATCACAGTATTCAGCCGGAACATAGGCAGGTTTATTATTTATTATTATAGCCTCAATTTGATAACAGGCTTTGAGAAGGATTGGTGTGGCGTCCCACTGGGGCATTACAGCCCGATTATAGGTGTATGGTGGTGGTGTCGTATGTGTGTGTCATCTGTACTGGCACCAGACTGGAAGGCACAGCAGGTGGTCCAGCAGCATTTCAGGGAGGCATGCACACTGCTAATTACTGTCTGGATCAGTAGTATTGTTGGTTGGCATCTGTGTTTGTCTGACCCTGGTGAGATGAAATCATGGAAAACACTGGATAATTGTCTCTCTTTTTTCATTTACACTGTCAGTTAGAGATGCTCCGATCGATATCGGCCGATATTCACTCTCTGCCGATTGATCGATGCTCTCTATAAATGCCGATCGGGAGACCCGATCACATGATGTAAAATACATGACACTTTTCTCTGTGCGCGGCAAAACAAGCTCGCCAAAATGGCTTCACCTGTCTGGCAGTATTTTAAGGTGTCCGAAAAAGACAGTGAAATAATGGTATGTAACGTGTGTGAAGCAGAAATCCTGTGACGGACCGGTGAGCGGAGCAAAAACACACACTAAAGAGGCTTCTCAATACTCAAATTTCCCCTCCTCGATACTTAGACCCGCCCACAGGAGATGCGAGCGGAGGACCGAGGAGGGGAACTGAGGAGAGAGGAGGGGAAGCAGCAGACATTTAAAGAAATGAGAACTCCTCTCCTCTGAGCGCTCATATTAAAGCGACGTCCGTTCATTATTACGTGGTAACAGCTGCATCAGCTGTCGAGTGTTTTGTCACAGCGCTGTATTTTATAATCTCTGTTAGATCAGCTGCACATTGTTCCCCCACATATTTACTTTTAATTCAATTAGCAACAAGGCATATGTCAAGAATGTATGAATATGTATAATGTAACACAGGCCTGCATCTCTTCTGTATTGTGGCGCACTAAAATATTAGTATGAAAATACTCAATAAAGTGCTATATACGTTTGATATATTCACACATGCACACACAAACGCCTAAAAAACCCAATGACTGTCGATAAACTATACACAGTATGTTTACCTTTTTTAAACTAGGCTTAATGAGATAAGTCATCAAGTCACACGTCTTTGACAAAACACCTGCACCAAATTTCTAATCAATTACCAAATCATGAGGGACCTGACAGCCTATATAAGGTCCAGGCACACCTCTGATTTATAGTCTCAATATTGAGAATGAAGACCGCAATAGTGTGTGCCTTATGGCAGTGGCACGAGCAGAAAACTAAATCCCGTGAGGAAAGACGCCTGGAAAGCGAGAATGCGCAATGCCATCCTGCTTCATCTTGAGGTATTTGAGTGTTTGTTTACAAATGTTTGAAAAATAGCTGGCTTTTTTAATTGGAATACAAAAATTACCAACTACTTGTAGCAAGACAATCATGACACATATAGGCCTAAGCCAGAGAGTCAGAGAAAAAGCATGTTTGTCAAAGAGACAGTTGTGTATTGGATTATGTAGTTGTATTTATTCAAGAAGGGACCATGCACATTAGTTAACACGAGCACTTGAGACCATCAAATGTGCCAGATTTAGCCATGGCTTTATTCCTTATGACAGAATATTTATGTGCAGTTTAAATTGCGGGATAAAGGAGTTTAGTTTTCTGGATAAAGGTATTGACCTCTGTACATGTTATTCTTCCTGTAGGTTCAGCACCCACACTCTCAGTACAAACGTTTGAACAGCAGTGTCCCACTGCTTAAACTGTACTTCGAGGGTGATGGGTGCCTGCTGAAGGACTTCAGGATCCGCCGAGACTCCCTGGAGGCCTTGATGCGGTGTCTGGGGCCTGAGAGGAGACAGGCCTGGGGACACCACATGACTGTCTTGACGACCGTGTACTTGCTGGCACACGGTTTGTCATACAGTGTGGTGTCCCGGGCCTTTCAGGTACCCCTCTCCACGGTCCACAGACTGGTCCACCAGGGAGTGGAGGACATCGCTGCTCTCCGGCATTCCCTCATCAAGCTGCCTGCTGGTCCAGAGCTGGAGGAGGTCGGGCAGGGCTTCCAGCAGTTGGCCAACAGCCCGGCATTCAGTTCCTGTGTGGGTGCAATAGACGGGTGCCACATACGTATCAGGACCCCATCCGGACCCACTGGCCAGGATTATGTGAAGAGGAAGCTCTTCCCATCCATACAGCTGCAGGCTGTATGCGATGGGAAGGGGAGATTCCTACAAACATTTGTAGGATTTCCGGGCTCAGTCCACGACACCCGTGTCATGAAGCACAGTGCCCTCTATAAAGAGGCTCTTTATCCTCCTCCAGGGTACTTCATTGTGAGGGATGGTGGCTACCCCTGCATTGTACACCCCATAATGATTGTATCGGGAGCCACTACAGGGGAGGGTACAGAGCCGATTCAACGGCTGCCATGCAAAAGCACGCAGCATAATAGAGCGCGCTTTCGGGAAACTGAAGGTGCGATGGAGGTGCCTCCTGTCGAAGGCCTTGGAGGTCAACCATAACTTTGTCCCTGCTGTGGTCACTGTCTGCTGTGTCCTACACAAAATCTGCCTTACTGCAGGAGACATTCTTGAACTGTTGGAGGAGCAGGAGGGGGAGCAGGAGGGGGTAGAGAGGTCTCCACTTCGTCCTGTGAGGGGGGGGCGAGGTGGACAGGGCCGGAGAGACAGACTGGCAGACCACATCTCCGCTCCTGACCACAACCCAGTCCAGCTGCAGGACCACGATTACTGCTGAGAGGATATATGTTTTTGGCCAGTTTTTTTGTTACCGCATTAGTTTTGTTGACAGGTTAAAAATGCATTTACTGGCCAGATGCATTACTCTGTTCTTTTTTTTGTGCCATTTATAAGCCTTATTTCCAATGTCACCTTGCTCACGTTTATTTAGAGCAAAGGACTTTACAGACATGTCTTTATTACAAATTGTATGCGATGTGAAATAGGCCATCACAGAATTTCATCTGAAAGTGTTACGTTTAGTGTTGAAATCGAGTCATGTTCAGTAATAAAATATTGGCATGCTTTGACTGAACTTTAAAAGAAAGAAGATACATGTGTTAGTAATTGTAGCTACTTATAGGGCTTGAGCATGCTGTAACTTGACTCGATTTATTAATAAAACATCCCTGATATTTCATTTGGATAATTTACACACGGTTGGTTTAGACGCAGAATTATTTGAGGAGGAGATTTACAATTCAGAAATTAAAGTGGTCATGAGTTTCAGTATACCTTGGGTTGCACAATGAGTTTAAAAACATTGGCCTTTTAGTCATGTCACAATCATAACATATTGAGCTTTGTATATTTTCAGTAAACATGTGTTGGTTTTTGTTCTGTATTTCGAACTGTAAAGAAGGCTACTGATTTAAAGTCAAACTTAATTTTTATTCCAAACTTAAATATTTCCATAAACTTCACACAAAACAATATAACAAATCCAAACCAAACGAAAAACAAAGAACGGAAACTATTCTTTTCGAACCAACGCTTCAAATAAGTCGAGGAATCTTTTGGCGGTTGAAGCGGTCCACCTCCAGGAACTGCAATAAACTGCGGTTTCTTTTTTTTCGGGGAGGGGGACCGGCAGAGGTGGATGGCTCAACATCCTCCTGGCTGTCCGGGCCAGACTTGGCGGCCTCCTCATCCACTGTGGCCTGGCTCTGGACAGCCTCAGTGGATGTTGAGCCACTGCCAGAAGCAACAGCAGCAGTGGCCGAGTCCATCAGGGTGGGAGGGTCGATGGATGGCCTCCCACCGATGGCCTCATGCATGGCCGTAAAATATGGCCATGTGGCTGCTGTGGCCTGTCCTCTGTCGGTCCCTGTCCCGGTTGGGGGGCATTTCAACTCCTACAAAAACACAAACAAGAGGTGAAGTTATACATCAGCATGCTGAGCAGACACAACCATGGTTACAGACACACAAGAGTAAACGAAAAAAATGACAACATAATTAGGCCTACCTTGTATTTTCGTTTCAAGTTGTCCCACTTTTTGCTGATCTGTGAGGGGCTTACAGAACCGAATAGCGCAAGGGCCTTTAGAACTTCCCTGCGTGATACAAGAGATGTTTCAAGCTGGTCAGCAATTAATAAGGTCTGCAGCAAAAGGTGCATCTATCAAAGCAATCAATATTTAAACTCACAGGTTCAGCAGACAATATGAAAATACAAATTGTAACCACCAATACGTAAATGCTAAGGATCATATGTTCCCAACCAGGAAAATGTCACTCACTCCCAGGCTTTCTTGGCAGTGTGCCTTCGGCCTGTGAAAAGCTCGTCATTCTTGACCCTCACTTTAATGAGGGTCAGAGTTTCCTCCTCTGTCCCTGTGAAAAGACAAAGTAAAAAGGTGTAGCTTAAAACTGTCGGAAGATTTACCGACTCTGTAATGAGCAATTGATTCTAGTGTATAACAACATAGCCCAAATCAAATGATAGTGCTGAATGCTAAACAAAGTTCGTGTTGATTTAATACTCTTAAAAATAAATAAACGTTTGTCCTTTTAAACATCATAGCATGCTGTAGCAGGATTGGGTGTAGTTAAAATGTGGATACAAACATAAAGAATATCAGGTGAAATGTCAATAACGAATGCGGTTAGAAGGCTCTAACTGCATACAGACGTGCAGAGTTTGATCGCGCATTTCACTTCTTACACAACTAATGCAACGTATCATTGTTAACACTTACATTTGTGCATTGCTCCCGCCATGGTTTTTAAATGAATCCAGCGGTGTGTCACGCCTCTTTTATACTCCACCGTTCCCGGAAATGCATCCGCGGAGGAGCAGTGGAGGAACCATCAGTGTATCCTCGGTTATAGCTCCTCCAGAGAGCCTCCTCGACGCTCGGTCCTCGGTGTGCATTTAGAGAAATGAGACGTCCTTCAAAATGGCGCGCTGAAATTCATTTCCGGGTCACTACCGGAGGACCAAGCAGTCGAGGAGGGGAAATTTGAGTATTGAGAAGCGTCTTAAGTGTTAAGATCTGTCTGAGTTGGCTGTTTGTCTTGTCTAGATCTGTCTGTGGTTCCCTGTCGTTAGTTTCCCTGGTGTGTCTGATTACCCGATTGTGTTCACCTGTGTTTTCTCCTCCCTCCTCACCTGTGTCTTGTTTGTGTGATTAGTCAAGTTCTGTTTTTTCTGTCTTTGTCGGTTCGTCTTGTGTATTAACGTGGTCTGCGGTGAGTGTTCTGTTCTGTGTTTGTTAATAGTTAGCCTTGTAATAAAGGAGCTATTTTTTGTCACATTAATCTGCATTTGGGTCCTGCTTCCTGCACACACCGTAACATTACGAACCGACCCACGATATGGGCCCAGCAGATCTGTTTGAGCAGGAACTAGTGGATTATACCGTTTCTTTGTCTGACTACGCTCATCGATGGATAGGAGCGGTCAGGGTTCAGCAGCGAGATGCTGCTCTGGCAGATGCAGTCCACCTTACGCTGAGGAATCAAGATTTGGTTAAATTCTTACCGGCCTGGCTTTTGGATTACCTCACGGTTTGTTTTCCCGATCCTGATAGACCCAGGTCTCCAGATTCCCTTTTTGATACCACACGCATCGGTGTGGTCCGTCTGGCGTCATCCCCTGCTTCTCACCCAGTGTTTGCTACACTCCAGGAGCCATTCGCTGCTACTCGTCTGGCTTTTGCAGGTCCACAGAGCCTCCAAACGGCTCCTAAGAGGAGTCGCAAGGCCAGGTTAGCAGCACGAGCCCAAAAGGCCATGGTTCCAGAACCAGTTCAGCCCCCAGCAGCCATGGTTCCAGACTCAGTTCTGGCCCCAGCAGCCATGGTTCCAGACTCAGCTCTGGCCCCAGCAGCCATGGATTCGGCTACAGATCTGGCCCATACAGCCATGTTTCCGGCTTCAGAGCCAGCCCATTCAGCCATGTTTCCGGCTCCAGAACCGGACCTTACAGCCATGTTTCCGGCTCCAGAACCGGACCTTACAGCCATGTTTCCGGCTCCAGAACCGGACCTTACAGCCATGATTCTGGCTTCAATTCCAGCCGCCGCAGACATGGTTCCAGACCCAGCTCTTGCCCCAGCTGCCATAGTCCCTTCTCTGGTTCCCTCTCTAGTCTCTTCTCGAGTTCCCCCTCTAGTCCCTTCCCATGTCCCTTCTCTAGTCCCTTCCCTAGTCCCTCCTCAGGTCACTTCTCTAGTCCCTCTCAAGTTCCCTCTCCAGTTCCCTCCTCTAGTCCCTGCTCTAGTCCCTCCTCTAGGTCCCCTCTCGAGTTCCCTTCTCTAGTTCCTCCTCTAGTCCCTCCTCTAGGTCCCCTCTCAAGTCCCCTCTGGAGTTCCCTCTCTAGTTCCCCTCTCGAGTCACGTCTCAAGTCCCTACCCAATGTCCTGTCCCGTTTGAGGCCCTGTCGACTACTCCTCTGCCGGGGGTCCTACCAATCATATGGCTGTCCCGTTGGAGGTCCCGCCGTCTACTCTCCTGCCGGGGGTCCTGCCAACCCTTTGTCCTGTCCCGTTGGAGGTCCCGCCGTCTACTCTCCTGCCGGGGGTCCTGCCAGCTCCTTGTCCTGTCTCGTTGGAGGTCCCGCCGACTACTCTCCTGCCGGGGGCCCTGCCAACCCTTTGTCCTGTCCCGTTGGAGGTCCCGCCGACTACTCTCCTGCTGGGGTTCCTGCCAATCCCGTGTCCTGGTCCTCTTCCGTGGGGGATCCTGCCGAGGCCTGTCCCACCAGCTCCGACACCGGGTCCTGCCCGGCCTCCGGCGCTGTCCCGTCAGCGTCTTCCTGCCCGGCCTCCGGAGCTGGCCGGTCTTCGCCCTCGAGCCCGGCCCTCTGAGAGCCCGGCCCTCTGAGAGCCCGGCCCTCTGAGAGCCCGGCCCTCTGAGAGCCCGGCCCTCTGAGAGCCGCAGTCTTCACCCTCGATCCCGGCCCTCTGAGAGCCGCAGTCCTCGCCCTCGAGCCCGGCCCCCTGAGAGCCGCGGTCTTCGTCCTCGAGCCCGGCCCCCTGGGAGCCGCGGTCTTCGCCCTTGAGCCCTGCACCCTGGGTGCCGCGGTCCTCGCCCTCGGGCCCGTCCCCCTGACTCTTCCTGCCACTGCCTTCGCCCCTCCATAGCCCCCTTTTCAAACTCTGCCTTGTCCCGGGCCGTCCGCCCAAGACCCCTTCCGGGTCCTCCGCTGTGCCCCTGGGCTGTTAGCCCAAGCCCGTCCTCCAGACCCCCTCCGCCCACCCTGTTGGCCCTAGTTCTGCGCCAGTGAATGAGCCACATTAACTGAGTTTCACTTTAAATGGAAGATCCCCATAGCCCCCACCCACTCGATCGGATCGGCGATCGGTATCGGCCGATACTCATTGTGGGCGATCGGAGCATCCCTACTGTCAGTAATATCTAATGGTGGTGAAAAACTAAATAGAATAGAAATAGACATGTGAGTTTAAATAGAAGACAAATTAGACCAATATGTTATCAATTATGTATTACTAACCTTATCTTGATAATGCAAGATACACATTTTCCTTGAACTTAAAGTTAAAATGATCTATTAATAGTGCTTTTTACAATCTTCACCCATTCACAAACATTCAAACAGAGGCAGGGGTTGCGGTCCAATAGTCCATTTTGATTAGGAACCTTCCTAACCGAGTGAAATGACCCGGAAGTACCTCAGTGGCAGCCATGATAAGTGCCGTTCCAATTCTCTAGAAGTCTAGATGATAGGAAAGGAGGTTTCAAACTTACTTTATAACCTCCTTTAGCTTAGGAACCACTGGACCTCCCTTTACGAAAGGAGAGGAGAAAATGCTGCCCCACAATGCCTTGCGGCCGCAGCATTTGCCCTCTCACAACAGTCGGCCGTTCACAGAAACAACCGATTATGACCGAGAAATGATATCATGAAAGTGACGATGCTTATTAAAACGTATGTGGTAAGTTGCCAAAGTCCTTTGTTTTGAACGTTCATCAGTATTATAATCAAAAAGAGAAATATGAACATTAGTTTTTACTGAAATTATCAAATAAAGTCAACATTTCACTGAGCTGTGTGGGGTTTGTTCAACTTTTAAAAGATGTTTGAATGGTGATGTACACAGTGATAGGTGTTAAGGACTAACGTTTATAATGAATACATTTGTATTGATTTTAAGATATTTTCATACAATCATATGTATTGGTATCATTTGTATTAATGTGGACCGGAGGGAGAGGGTGACGAGCATAAGTTTCACTTATGTTTTTAATTTCAATTCCAACTTTGGTCATGAAGAATATGTTTCTCTGTTGTCCACATTCATAAAGCATAAAACAACAGCAGCAGACGCACAAAATGACATCCGCTGGCGCATCATAAACACGTCGGATAGTAAAAGTGAAGTTGGATTCTCTAAAGTACTCTCCTAAGTCCTTTTAAATTCTCCTATCTACTATGCCTTAACCCCGTGACGTTTCACACAGAGGTCAAGGGATAGACGATAGGGTTAGACGTTAGGAGCTGATTTTTGGACTATTGGACCATACCATAGTCCATAGGCTTAAAAGTGCCTCCTGCTCAGGGACACATTCTCACAGTCATACACCGTTGCCATTGGCCGTTAAATGTCTTGCCCAAAGACACTTCAACATGTTGACTGCAGAGGGCTAAAGGATAGAGAAAGAGAAGGAGATGAAAGCACTAGGGAACATGAGTGATTGATAAAGGCGTCGAGTAGAAGAGTCATTTCATGGCAATACATAACCATCAAGCAACTCATCGTTTACTATGGTCCTCTCCAGAGTTAATAATATTACTTTTGTCGGTAACGGAGTAGTGTAACGCGTTACTTTTATAATTCAGTAATCACACTACAGTTACTAACATTGCCCCGACACGCGTTACTTTTATAAAATAATCACACTCACTGACAGACAAGAGGGGTTTCCGCCGCAAGTTTATATACATGTAAGCCTATGTAATCTGCGCAATTTGCGAGACCACATCTCCACATGCAGTGCTGCATAAACATGGCTGAGTCTTTTCATCTGTAAACTTCCTCAACGGGGCAGCTCGCTCTCTTTTGTTGATCACCCTCTCACGGGTGAATAGTTCAATGTCCCGCTTCATTGTAGGAATTCTGCCATGTCTCTACCACTTTAGTTTGACCATCTCTGTTACTAAGTTATGGAATACTAAATAAATAAGTAATTAGATACCTTACCGTTACTGCGCTCATAAAGAATGATAAGAATAATGCGTCTTGAACTGGTTTCATTAATTAGTGTCTTGAAGTTTCACAGACTGTTAGCTTGTTGTGGTAGGCTGTTAGCCTATTTTAGAGCATATACAAAGAAAGACTTGTGTCTTCCTTAATGCAATAGTAATTGGGGGTGCAAGTGGAGTCTCGCAGAGGCAAAACGGTGGCGCGCTTACACTGTAGGTGCGCCGCAGTCTGCGTGATCTGCCTGTAGGGAGGGGTGGGCCGGCCCTGCGAGTAAAGTAACGAGTTACTTTATGTAGAGAGTAACGAAGTAGTGTAATATATTACTTAGTAACGACCCCATCTCTGGTCCTCTCCTTTTCATGCATTCATTACAGATATCAAAAACATCCCACAACAATAACTTAATGGAAAATTAGGATAAATGTGTCTTTTCATGTGTGGCCACACCATTTCTAAAGCCGCTAAATGCAAGCAGGGTTAGACAAGAGGGACTTTTTATAGTTCATGAATTTTGTTCCTCAGGATCCACAGTTCCTGAAAACTTTTGGTTGAAAAAGTTTTAACAAGTAATATGACGATTCACCAACCTTTCTGCATCTGTCCATCTCTGATAGTTTGGGAATTTCATCACGTGGCTTTATAAGCCAAAAAAGTACATACAAAATGTCCTTTCTAAACGCTAGTTGACAATACATTTGGTTTAGAGTGTTCAGAATATAACCTGAGCAACATTTCTATTCAAAAAGTGAAGAAAATAAAAATAAAAACTTGTCATGATACCACCCACTTTGTTTCCACATACTCTAGAGTCCGGGGAGGGCATCACAAATAGATAAAAACTTCTCAGGTCAGCTTCACCATCCTATCTCTTACATTTAATGGAGAAAAACTGGAACATTTGTGTGTCGGTTGGTAAGGAAGAGGGTTAAGATGGCTAACACAGAGAGTGAGATAGTAGGTGAGGAGAAAAAGAAAAGCAAGACTAAAATGTCAAGAGACAGAAAGTAATCTCCAACAGTGGCTTCCACTCAGTCCTTATCACAAAGTTATCGACACAGCGAATGTGTGTATTTGCAGAAGATTGCTGATTTTCACCAAGGGCTGTTCAGTTACTGCAGAGAAGAACTCTTTACCCCCTTTCTACTGAAAATCAGTTTGGTTGTAGCTCCATGCTGGTGCTGGTTTGTTTTGATTTTAGTTCTAAATGCGAACTTGTTTCGTTAATCACCGCTTATGTCACCGATTTTCTTGGCAATGCTGCTCAGAACATGAACAATGCCAGACTATGTCGGGCTGATTCTCATGTTGCTTTTAATCCTACAAAGCCAGATTAAATTGAAGAAAAACTTCCCAAACTTTATACTCTTCTCCAGTGACGTGGCTAATTGTTTACCAATGTGGTTCAGTGGCATATGCCGACCACTGGAGTGATATGCTGCTTCCCCTCCACATAAGCTGTTTTCTACTGGCATATTTTACAGGCCTATTTTTATTATGATTTTACTTGTAATAGTCTGACATGCCAAACTATGTAGCCACTGTATTAATTACACATGATACAATTCCAACAGGAACAATTGTGCCGCTGAAGCAGTGTGCTGTTTTTCAAAAAAGCCAATAAAAAAAACACGTATGACTGGTTGATGCCTGATTTTATGTGTGTTCTCAGGTTAAGCTTGCCCCAGCCTCAGGCTTAAACCTCTGACATATCTGGTTCTTCATTCTTGCCCAGCGTTTTTTTGGTTCCAGATACAAACCAGTTTTCGGGGCAGGCCGTGTTGAAAACAGGAAAAACTGGTTCGCAATCTGGCCCGGTCCCGAACTTGCCCTGGAAGCACTTTGGTGGAAAAGTGATGTTTGTAAAGGACATGCGAGTTCCACAGATGAGCCTACACAGAAACGTGTCACATAATACAAATGAGATTTGCATCCTTTACGCTCTTTACTCAACATATTTTGTGCTCGGAATTACTTAGTGGCATGGAAGCCTTCCACAATGTGCATTATATGCTTGGCATCTGTATTATTCACTGGAATATTGCAGGTAGATGACAGGAGTAACCATTCATCCAATTCATGGATGGAGGTGTTTGCTTCTAATTGTACAAAATGTAGTTGCACAAAGCCGAACCACAGCAACACAGCTTGACACAAAGATATCTAAACCAGTTTTTGCGGATCTGGTGCCAGGAAATATTTATTAGGATATTATGTTGGAACCCTGTGTTTTTCATGGTTTAAAAATATATCTTGCTTTTTGTTCAATCCCATCATGAACTTTGAGGGTCACTGTGCCCTCACTACTCGGGGAAAGTGAACACACCCCTGCAGCGACCAAACAAATTGTTGTTACCATAGTAACATCACTATCAGGAAAAACCGATCCCTGATATTAATATTTCATTTCAGTCAGGATGATGTGTATTTTTGTTTAAAACAATTCATTTGTTGAAATGACACAGAGGTCCACTTTGGGTTTTGACCTTTTGATTATCTGTCATACAAACTGAGCAACCAATCAGAAATATCCACTCTGAAAAGTGTGTGTGTGCTTACAGAGGTGTGGACAAAAAGGAGAAATACTTTTTGCAAAGTGAGGTATTAATTAGGGCCGGGACTTTAACGCGTTAATTAAGATTAATTAATTACACAAAAATGAACGCGTTAAAAAAATTAACGCATTTTAATCGCATTTTAATCGCACTTATTTTTGCACAGCGGAACGTTTCTCACTGGATGAGTTTCAGGCGTACCGATTATACTGGAGCTCCAACTAACGTTCATGACTTCAGCATGGGACTTCAAACAACAACAAACCACGGTGAACAATAGTCAAACATGAACGAACAATTTGATGAGACCGCTCCGGTCAAGCCTCACCTGCTGGTTGCCCGATCGGGCAATCTATTATGCCAGTATCATGCAGCTCGCGGATCTAGTAATGAGTGACCCGACAGTAAAACTAAACATATCTATAACTAGTTTAGGTAGTTTGAGAGGTAATTAAAATAGCTACGTGTGATATTCTAACCTGAAGTGTGTGTTTTGTCCGCTCACCGCTGCATGTGGTTATGCAGAGCTGCGTGTCGAGTCTCGACTCGTCAGCAGCAGCTGATCTCTCTCTCCCGTCAGATTAGACTTCACTCGCGTTTATATCCATATCGATCAGATCCAGCTAGTTCTAGCTAATGATAGGACTACCTACTTATTAAAAGACAACTACACAATAAGTGTCGCTATGCAACTGGATGAGGCCACAAAGTATAGCGGAGCATTATGCATTTCTTTACACGCCCACTGGAACCCCGAGGCATTACCAACAGATCAACGCACAATCAACCCATACAGGACATCTCTTTCTCCACATTAAGTGTTAGACATTAGAGTTGACTATTCGTGTCTGTCACATACTCTTCTTGTCTGTCACATAAGTGGCGCAACTGAAGCGGTATTGCTCTAAAGGGAAATTATTTTGACCGAAGATATTTAGATTTGCCGGCTAACGGGAACTCTGACGTGTGCTTCGCGGATGCGCTCGGCTCCTCTCGACTGCTGCTCGGGTCTGCTCGGTCAGCTTCCGGATGAGGAGGCATTCGTTCGACCAACTTACAGTAGTTAACATTACATACATTTTTAACAGGGGCCATAATAGTGTAAATAATGTTTGTTTTGGCAGTTATAACTGAATGTAATGTTTTCTACTTTTTTCCATCTGGGAAGGCATTTGCCTTCATCAGATGGAAAGTGTTTTGACCAACAACTTAAGTATTTCTTAAAGCTATGCAGGAAGCGAGCAAACACAAACAAGAACAAACAAACAAGTGAAATGAAGAATAAAATTGAAATTGTACAATATAATATTGTGGTGGTTCATCTTATAATTCAGTCTAGAGAATGCACCAGACAGCATCCAAGACCTGCAAAAATTAAAAAATGTCTAGGGGGAAGGAGGCCCCCCAAACCCTTCGTGCCATTTCGTCCGCGTGCATTTTTCAGGGCAATCTCTATTGGGCTCAGGGCCATCTGTACATTAGCTTAGATGGCCCTGTGCTTAAAAATGCGATTAATTTCGATTAATTAATTACAAAGCCTCTAATTAATTAGATTAATTTTTTTAATCGAGTCCCGGCTCTAGTATTAATACATCTGTTTTTTGTTGTTGTTGTGGTTATGCAGGTTCAATTGAAATTAAATAATTTATATTTAACCTGAAAAGATTAAACAACCTCATATTGCAAACATATATAATATGTACATACATAAATGTATTAAAGTTGTCAAACATTTTTGGGGGGTTGGTTAGAATTGAGAATGATTGTGCAACATTTTTTTCTCATGCAAAGCCCAACTAGCTGCTGTTACGCGAAATGCACTGGCCATCATGGAAAGCGGCATCGATCAAGCAACAAACAAATATTTTCAACTGGAATTGTAATTGGAGAACTAGCAAACAGCTTTAACCTGGGTAAGAATGAAAGCACATACTGTATCTGTCCACAAAAAGAAGTGTGGTAAATAGAATGTCAGCTATGGCTTTTCCTTAAATATTGATTTGAATAAATGTGGACAGCACATTTAGATGTCAGGGTACCTTGAAGTGTCCCCAGTGAAAAAAGAGAACAAGAAAATGGCACAATGAAGGAAAGAGGTTAAAAAAACAGAGAGCTGGACGACAAAGAAATCAGCAGAAGAAAGACATAAATTAAACTCAATGGATCAGCAGAAGAAGCCAGTCAGGAAGTAACAACCCAGTTTCACGGCATTTCGAGTTATAGTCACAACATTTAATCTATTGATTCGTGTTCACCAACATGATTTCCCCCTTTTTTTCCTGTCACACAGAATGATTTTAAAAGCAATGTATTTCTATTGGTAGTGTGTTTCGTGCCTGCAACACGTCTTTTTGTCCGGTCGGGTCTTGGAAGACCGGAAGCTGTGTGGTTCATAAAAACATGTTCTTACTCAATATCAAGTCACGATTATTGTTTTTATTTTAAATCGTATAATGTCGGACTTTTTTTGCCATCCGCGAGGAAAATAAATGGGGCTCAGAGCCTCAGAATACTGAAATCTGTATTTTTTATCTTTTTTTCCTTCTAATTTGTTATTATTTTCTAAAGAACACACTGTTATTTACTCACCAATAACACACAATTATCCTTTTTTTTATTTATTGGTTTAATTCCATAATCTCTGGCTTTTTTGGCGTCCGTCAGAAACTGAATTTCAAAATAAAAATAACCGGAAACAGAAATATGCCTATATGGGACATTTCGAGCATCCTTGCAATACACACCCACTGAACTGATTACCCAAGATCCTCAGCTATGGTTTAAGCTCGGTTATGGATGTTTTAGCCGCAATGCAGGTTGGGATATGGTGTCAATGCGATATGAAATCCGAAAAACATTTCGGAGTTTAGGATGGCCGAAGACACGACACTACCCGCAATCCTCAGCTATCGTTTGGGACACAGTCCCTTTGCTTGACAAACCCTGTGATTAATCTTCAAGCTCTGGGATTGGATGTTGGAGTGGCAGTGCGCCAAGGTTACGCCGAGCGTCAAACAGCTCTTTGAAATAGAATAACACCACGGCAGACTATCCAAAACTGGACTCGAACGGGACCAGCCCCCCCCCAGAACTACACATGCTGGCTATTGTGTTTCGCAAAATGTTCTATGGGACGTCTCTACTGGGAACTGTTACGTACTCCCCCCCCTTTTGTTGTCCTCTTTGCTCTCTCTGCTGTGCAGGTACAGCTGGCTCCGCCTTCCCCAGGTGTTCCCAGTTGTCACTCAGCCGAGCTTGGCGCAGGTGTTCCCAGTTGCCAATCAGCCGAACATAAAAGAGGAGACTGAAGGAGAAGGAGGAGGCCGATCACTACTCCGGATGTCTCTGCTGTGTCAGAGCTCTTTTGCCTTTTTGTTGTGTTTCCTGGAGGACCTGTTAGTGTTAGGTTTTCGCGGCTTTATTTCTCCCGTTAGATTATGTGTGATTTTGGGTAGCGGAGGAAGGCTCTGGATCCTACGGCCCGTGGTGTGGTTGGCCCAAGTCCCCTCCGTCTTTTTGTTTGTTTACCTGTCCTCCAGTGTATGTTTTTATGATTGTGGCAATAAATGTATGATCACCGTTTAGTGCCTATGTGTTGTGTACTTTTGTTTTATGTTGCGGACTGCCTCACGAGCCACTACTATTGAGTAGGGAGGCGGGTCGTAACAGGAACGTTTTCGTTTTTCCCACAATTAGAAGTTGCCATTATTAAACACATTGTTGTTATTATATTTAAAACATATAATTAATAAATGGGTGAAAAGTGCTTGTGTCCATAATGGGCAGGATTAATATACCCACATGACAGCTCATTACTTTGTAATTCTTCTCCACTACAATTCAGAGGTTAACCTGGTATTTTTACTCCACTACATTTATTTTAGTTACGTTGCAGATTTTTATTAATGATGTGAAGTATAAACAACCCTTATATCAGACTTTAGTTACACCTGAGTAAAATTCAGGGAAGGTGATTGTCAAGTGCCAACAATCAGGAGAGATATTAGTTGGTGCTTGAGAAGACTAAACATTTATCTGCAGATCCCTATAAACTATATTCATTACTCGTTATTCTCTACTAATAGTTAATTAAAGACTGCATATAATTGCTATTTTGCGCATCCCTTTCAAGATTTTCAAAGGTTTATTGACATATCATATACACAACTACGGTGTAGTTATGCAATGAATGACAAACTTGGGTCGCAGGTTCCTCAACAGTGCATTACAAGATATCTATCAATATTAGGGGTGTAACGGTATCCGTATTCGTCCCGTACTATCACGGTTCGGACGTCACGGTTCGGCACATGCAGTCACACGGCAAATACGCCTTTTTTTACGACTGGGAAAAAGAGTCTGTCACTCAGGGCAGTAATACACTATATATAATCCAGGGGGCGGTATTGCGCCTAAAAGCCAGTCGCCCGTAAATAACAAATGAAGAACAAGAAGAAAACACAACAAAACGAACACAATACATGAAGAAGAACAGTTAGTAGCTATGGCGAGTTCACACAACACACAGGAGCTAGAAGACCCACCTTTTTGCTTCTTTTAAATCAGGTGTGTGGGAACATTTCGGGTTCCCTGTGGACTACAACAATGATGGGGTGCGAGTTGTGGATCGGACGAGGACGGTGTGTCGGCGTTGTTCCACAGCGGTGCGGTATGCTAGTGGTAACACGTCAAACATGCTCAATCACATCCGAGTCAGTCTCAGTCCACAGCGAGAGAGTTTTCTCTAAGGCAGGTGACATAGTTACCACCAACAGATCTGCCCTCACTACTGACAACGTAGACAAACTCATCTTTTTGAAGAAAAACTTGAAAATAGAATAAAGCTTGAGTACCTTTATTTAGGCATAATGGCCTCACACACTCACAAGTTAATTACACATGTTAGACATTGCTCCTAAAAGGTACAGATTTTATATTTTGACATCAGGAGATGTTATACAGTTCTGTATTGCCTTTTATTGATTGTGATTGAAACACTTTCTTATTATTTATTTAAATATTTTCAAGACATTCTTTTTAGTTGTACAGCTTATTTAACCTTTTTGTTTGACGTCAGCCATTATAAATAATATGGCCATCTGAGTGTGTGTGGTACTGTTTGTGGTTTGTTTTTAACTGTGTAATACAGTTAATGATTCCAAATGTTAGAGTTCCTTATTTTCATACCAAAACTTGCACTACAGTTAAAAAAAATGCATTTGGGACTTTTTTTTGCTTTTCCTTGTTGTACCGAACCGTGACCCCCAAACCGAGGTATGAACCGAACCGTGACTTCTGTGAACCGTTACACCCCTAATTAATATGTGTAACTCCACCATTAAACTGTCATATTCTGCACATTTCTTATACTATCTACATACATTAGAGTATAATTAATATGTATATCAGTTAAACTAAGTGCTTCAACATAGTTAACATTGCAGGAAAGCAATATATTAGACGTTAAGTATTTTGTCAGGCTTAATATTTATCTGTAGATACCCCCAAAGCATTTTTCTTATTTAAAAGAAGACCTTAACCTAAAGTATTCTTTAATTTTTAAATAAAGGTTAATTCGTTTTTCTGTTTTACACATCCTCCTATTGATATATTTGTACATCCGGCACTAAACTCTTTTATTGTAGAGATCACTATCAGTATATTCTTGATTTTTTATATTCTATATTTCTATCATTGACCTTCTACTTTCCACCTATTTTGTATGTACCCTTAATATATTTTTTTCATAACATATAACAAATTATAAAAAGTATTCAATAACGTGCTTTAACCACTAAGCGGTATACACAAGGTACACACAGCCATGCAATTCCATAATACTTTTGTATTATTAGTGTAGGACACTTATGTATGTATCAGGGTTTCCGCTAGGATTTTTTCTTTCCGGTCAAATGTCCGGAAATAATTAATTTTACCGGAGAAATTTGAAACTTACCGGTCATGTTTCAATAATAATAATAAGAATTGTGTAGCAGAGTTTCCGTTAGCAGGTAATTACCGGACTATGACCGGATATACTGATGTTTAAAACTCAGTTAATGGGAGTCATTTTTATATTGCTTCAGTTTATAATCGTAACAGATCGAAAAGTTCAGATTAATTTTTCAATAAATGATGCGCTTCCACAAATAACATAATTATTACATTCAAACAAACTACTTGTAGTAGATTAAGGTCCCTCCATTAAGGAGGCTGGTGTTAAATTACAGGCTGTTTTTAACATTATTCAGACTCAGCTCTCTGAACTAAAGCTTCTTTTAAATGTTGAGAAAACCAAGGTAATGCTCTTCTCTAAAGCTAAAAAGACACCAGAGCCTGTTTTAGATATTCATTTCATTTCAAACCTTTATTTAACCAGATTGGTCCCATTGAGATCATAGATCTCTTTTTCAAGGGAGACCTGCAATATTGTAACTACGCAAGGAATAAAGCTTGAAGTGGTTACCTGTTACATCTGGCTTGATGATTGTCTCACTTTTAAACTTCATGTCAATAACCTGCTTAAAAAACTGAGGGTTAGGCTAGGTTTCTTCTACAGGAACAAGTCCTGTTTCTCGCTTGAGGCCAGGAAAAGGCTAGTCACTGTGACCTTTTTACCTGTGCTGGACTATGGGGATCTGGTCTATATGAATGCACCTGCCAATTGCCTGGTCAAGTTAGATGCTGCGTATCACAGTGCACTGAGATTTGTGACAAACTGTAAAGCATTAACCCATCACTGTACCCTGTATGCAAGGGCTGGTTTGCTTTCACTAACTGCACGGAGGCTCAGTCACTGGTACATTTTTATATACAAAGCCATGTTAGGGAAACTTCCATCTTATATCTGCTCCCTGATCTCACGGAAAATTGTAAGTGGCTACTGCCTGAGATCGAATGCTGTGGTTTTATTAAATGTGCCAACTGCTAGGACTGTCTTAGGGAAGACAGCTTTTAGATGCGCAGCTCCTCTGTCTTGGAATAGTCTGCAAATTAAATGGAAACTGAACAATCTTGTGCCACTAAATGTTTTTAAAGCTCGGTTGGATGCTAGTCAATCGGAAGCTATTGGTACCTGTTTATGTGGATAAGTATGTAACTGATGCTGTATGATGTCCTTTTGTTGTTCTATTTATGTTTTTATGTTTCATGTGGAACTACTTGAGCAGGTCTCCCTTGAAAAAGAGATCAATGATCTCAATGGGATTTATCTGTATAAATAAAGGTTTGAAATTAAATGAAAAATATCTGATTTGTAAAACATCAAAGACAGAAAGGTATACCCATCATTTAATGGTAAGCTATTCAAATTCTGAATCCATATGTGTCTCCCATCACCCAAAACCCCTCAGTATACATTACATGTTACTTGTTAGACGCTTTTATCCAAAGCGACTTACATACTCAATACTGTGGGCAATCCCCACAGGAGCAATTTGGGGTAAAGTGTCTTGCCCAGGGACACAACGACATGCTGACTGCAGTGGGGTTTGAACCTGTGACCCCCTGATCCGAACACCAAGGGTCTATCCACTGCGCCACGCCTCCACATTCTTATATTCAAAGAAAATCAGTAATATCTTTAAAGACTACAAGTCCTTTTATATCAGCTGTGCACCGTTATGGGGTAAATATAACCTATCTACCAATTGGATCAAATATAAACGTCAGCCAAATTAATGTGTATTGTGTGAAGAGAAATTGAAGATGTTGTTTAATTGCTGATATATTTATGATCCACGTCACGTATTCAGTTTTGGTGGCAGTTCTTCCAGTTTGTCCAAAGGTCTTCTAATCACGGCTCTATAAAAACTATGACAGATGTGTAATATTTAATGCAGCCGAACCGTGTATTACAATGCCGTTATGTGATGACTTTCAAAGAGAAAAGCAAGTACACTCGGATTAAAGTATTATTATTATTTTTATTTTATTTTTTAAATGGTTTTCGGATTTTATATTGCATAAACACCATATCCCACTGTGCATTGCGGCTAACACATCCAATCACAGAGCTTAAACCATAGCTGAGGATCTTGGGTAATCAGTTCAGTGGGTGTGTACCTGTTTCCGGTTATTTTTATTTTGAAATTCAGTTCCTGACGGACGCCAAAAAAGCCAGAGATTATAGAATTAAACAAATAAAAACAAGGATAATTGTGTGTTATTGTTGAGTAAATAACAGTGTGTTATTTAGAAAAGAATAACAAATTACAAGGAAAGAAAGATTTAAAACGTACATATTTCAGTATTCTGAGGCTCTGAGCCCCATTTATTTTCCTCGGGGACGACAAAAAAAGTCAGACAATATACGATTTAAAATAAAAACTATAATCGTGGCTTGATATTGAGTAAGAACATGTTTTTATGAACCACACAGCTTCCGGTCTTCCAAGACCCGACTGGACAAAAAGACGTGTTGCAGGCACGAAACACACTACCAATAGAAATACATTGCTTTTAAAATCGTTCTGCGTGACACGAAAAAAAGGGGAAAATCGTGTTGGTGAACACGAATCAATAGATAAAATGTCGTGACTATAAAACGAAATGCCGTGAGACTGGGTTGACAGGGAACGGACTATGAGCTCTGGTGTTTAAAGACCGATATTGCAACCTGTTGTTGCAGCAATATGTTATGTCACAAAATGTATCTTTTTGAGTAAATAGCTGTGTAATAAGCGGTGATTACACTGTTGGGATTCCTTTTGCAATAACGACCAGTGTTTGTTCCAAAACTGAAGAACATGTAAGAACAGGACCCTTGCTACATGACAAATATTGAAAAATCGTGAATATTATATTTTATTTATATATTATAGTAAAGTATATTTCAAGTTCTAATCAAATTCAAATTGAAGTCGGTGGACGCTGCTGAACCTTTATTTGACTCCTTGCAGTGTCATTATTATCATTTTTTCCATTTATTATTTCCATTACAACATCTAATCTCAGAAACAACTTGCCATTTAGCATGACCTTTCTGCATTGGAGAAGGTCTCATTGTTCAAGGACAAACAACTTGATTAGTTCTTGTTAAATCTGCAGAGCAACACTATATTCAGGAGGAGCTGTGCAAGTTGTTTGTATTAAATTGTAAACGAGCTGTAAGCTTTAACCATGTGGAGGTTAATTATATAACCTGTACTGAAAGTGTGAAAGGCCTTTTATGAGCTTGAAGATCTCTTTTTATTTTCTATTTTCTTTCATTGAACCTCGTCATTTTAACTTTTTTTCTTTACTTTTCTGGCTCTTTTCAATGGGCTTTCTTTGAAAGTCCCTTTTTGATCGTGTTCCTCTGAGGTTATTTAAAAAAAGAATCCTTCTCTGTTGGATTCTGCACACTTGATTGTGGGTTTCTGGTGGCCCTGCAATACTAGAATAAGAGAAAGCCAGTTTCATCGTTAATAAAAGTAACACAGAGTATGTATATAGTTAGGTGTTGTATTATGTGTAGACACTTAACACGGTAACAGTAAGTAACAGTAACAGTAAGAGCAAAAGTACAGTACAGATTCACACAATATTAATACAATTAAGATAAACATTTAAATGATATACAGCAGGGGTCGTCAACAGGCGGACCGTGGTCCGGATCCGGACCCAGAGCCCGACCTATACGGAACCGGAGCTATAATCAATACATTAATAGGGGATTTTTCGGCGCCTCCCGCTTTTTTAACGCTAATTTGGGTGACTTGTGTAATTCGTGGAGAACCGAAGAGTTTTCGTTTTGGGGGTGGGGGTGGGGGGGAGTCCGTCCGTCAGTCCGACTGACGGACAACTTCTCACTTCAAAAAAGAAGAAGAAATCTAGACCGCAAAAATAATTAAACAAGTGAGTACCTGTTTTTCCTGGCCAAGGACAGGTTCCTTGAACACAACACGAGCGTAACGTGTCTTCACCATGGTCTTCACGGTGTATATGTCTCGTCTGAAAGGAGTGCTGACAGAGAGCACCGGAACGCCGCTCCAGCCCTTCAAATATTGCAGTACCCATAAGGAGCAGTACACATGCTGCAGTGTTTTCGTGGCTGTGTCTTTAGTTGTAAGCACAGTGGCGATATGTTGTTATTAGCATCTGGTTAGCTAGCTATGCTAACGGATTTAAAGAGCTTTTCTACAACCAGGTGGAAGAGAGCTCTCTCCTGAGAGGCTCAAATAACCTCAGCTCAGTGAGGTTAAGGCACACCTTGATTATGATCATTAGTTATTAATGAGACATTAGAGACTAAATGAAAAACAGGTATAACATACTATATGACAGTAACAAAAAAGTTGTTAAAAAAATTATAGGAATAGTGTTTAAAAGGGGAGTGATTTGTAAAATATCCAAAAAGAAAAATCTGCTTACAGTTCTGTTTCATATGGGCGTTGAAAGATGTATCCATAGATCTCCTCATGTTGCTCTCAAAGTGCACCAGATTGATGCTTTTAACTTCAATATTTAAAAAACAAATCTTCCCGGGGGAGCATGCCCCCGGAACCCCCTAGAGGAGGTTAGGTCCCCCCCCCACCCACACTTAAATCATGTTCACATGGATAGGATACAAAATACATTTGCACACATCTTGTGTCCATATCTTTCTGTTTTGGTGGTCATGCCACACCGTGCACGTGCATGCATGCGTGAGTCATGGTGAGATATCTGGATTAAGAGGTTGCTTTTTCTTTGCACAGCATGAAAGAAAGGCGAAATTAATGGGCTGTGATTTTAGTTTTTTTAAGCAGAGGTTGAGTTCAATCATTTGTATGACCCTCGGAGGATGTTGTAAAAATTGAAAGGAAAAAGGTTCCCCATCCCTGCTGTAAATAATAATAAAAACCCTTGATTTATAACATCTCTGTCTCCTATTGATCTGAGTATATTATAAAGAATAGCCAGTTAATTGAAGCATTATAGCACAGGCCTTTGTCAGATGGTTTTTTTCCTGCTTCGAATCGTTCTCTCTTTTTTCACCATACCGTTTGCATCACTGTAACCAATGAGCACCTGCATGTGTATGAGAATGGCCCTGACACCATGTCAGCCCAGATTTACAAACTCCTGGCAGGACAAGGTCGAGCTCAATTCTTACACTGAATGTAAACAAAGTGAGTGAGGGACTGCAATATAAGAGGGAAAGAAAGGGAAACTTTAAAACGGTTCAATTGTTATGATGTGTAAAGACTGATATTGTTCTATAATCGTCTGAAACTGTTAAGTCATGATGTGAAACGGTTAACAAAGAAAAAGAAAAACTCAAGCTGCTGCTACACTTTATTTTATTTATCTAAAATTAAGCACTTTTAAGATGCACATATTTTCAAAAGCTATTTTATTTATTTTCTCTATTTAATTTGTAAATGCAGCCCGATAGGAACATTACACATATCCACAGTATTTAAGTAATGTTAATTTACAATAAATATTGTTGTTTTTGAATTGTACTTTCTTTATTTGATTGGCAGTCAGTTGTTGATTACATGCAGACGTTGATAAATCTACAGGTCACTTCAATATATATCACACTAATTCATGAAGCAAGTTAGACATTTTGATGTTCCGGACCTTTGCATGGGGAGATTTTCTCTAACTGGACCTCGTTGAATTTTAGTTGAAGACCCCTGATATACAGTCTAGAAGCTGTTAAAACGAGAAATAAATTAAATGAACATGTCGTGGATCTGGTGTAACACTCACAACATTAAAAAATAAGACAAAGAGGAATCAATAAAACACAGAGATGGTTGAAGTTAAATATTATATTGCTGTACAGCATTATAAGAGACTCATTACCTTGCACCAAAGCAGTCAATAGTGTAATCAGCTTATATACACCTCAAACTGCATGCGTAGTTGAACTCTTCCTGACCTCATGCAGTGTCATGTTGCATCTTCTGTCCCCCCAGACTTTATACATTTCTAGGTTGACCCCTTTCTGCTGATACCACACATGCTAATGTAGACAACTGTTGGTCATGGTGATATATCGACCAACTAAATGAATACTCATTAGTATGGCTTGAAACACATGAGTAAAACAAATTCTACAAACATATATACATATTTGAGTCCGGATTGTTAAATATATTTAAACGTATGAGTGCAGGTCAAAGTTATTGTGCAAACAGTGCCGATGTTATGTACAATACGTGTTACTTTATCAATCAATCAATCAATCAATGTTTATTTATATAGCCCAATATCACAAATGTTACATTTGTCTCAGTGGACTTCACAGTTTGTACAGAATATCAATATGACAATACGGCATCCTCTGTCCTTAGACCCTCACATCGTACAAGGAAAAACTTCCAAAGAAACCCCACAGTTTAAAGGGGAGAAATAGAAGAAACCTCCGGAAGAGCAACAGGGGAGGGATGTAAGTTGAAAAGATAATACATTTACAACATAGGTAGTCCACCTATGTTTGGAAATGCATGTGTCTATAATAGGAAGATGAATCCAGGAGGATGTCAACAATCCTGTGGGAGCCATCAGGGAAGTAGTATGATGAGAGTCAGGACCACAGTGACAGGTTCAGCCACTACTCGAAATCCAGGACTCAGGACCACAGCAACAGGATCAGCCAAGACTCAGGATCCCGGCGTAGATAGACACCAAAAAGACATTTCGGGGAAGCTGGGTTATTTGGAACATGAGCATACACAGGTTTAGATACTTATCTTATCTTTCTTACAGTGCAGACGCTTTTCTGCTTGCTCTTGCCTCTGCTTACTTGTTATGCTGATTTTCCTATTCTTATTCTCTGAAAACTTGGAGCAGCGGCTCCTGGACATTAACTTATCACTGGGACAGTTCATCTTCGTAAATAGACGGAGGATTTCAGCCATATTTCAACATTTTTACGACGACCTCAGTCTTACAGTAGCGTGGCCTAGCAACAGCTAAAGCCTGGTAGGCTACTGCATGCTATTTAGCTTAAGCTAGTTGGTAGCAAAATGCCTCCGTTCTCTACAGATGACTTCTACAGAAGATGGCTGTGTTGGAAATGAAAATGCAACGGTTGGAATTTAACGTGGAAGTGAATGGACTATGTCGTGGGAATGACACCACACAAAATAATGAAAAAGGGTATGCTAACTCACAGCTAGTTAGCAGCTACAAGGATTCCAAGGAACAGGAGGGCTGTATACCGGGTAATACATCTACAAGTGGTAGTCCTCCCTGGAACTCTCTGGGTGCAAAGCCTAAGAGTAAATCATTTTCATGGGATTTGGGAGGACGGATAACAGGCAGAGCCCAGTGCTCAGAAATCTGTGATGCGACCGGCTGGCCTGCATTGTTATCACCCAGGAAGAGCGCCTCTTCAACCCCTAAACAGCCGTGGACAGCTGCTAAAGGGAGAACTACAAAAAATCCTCCTAAACCACCAAGTGTGCCAATCCAGAACAGATACGCTCCGCTGACCGAGAGCCGGAGATCTCTTTCTGATGACCTGGATAACCCGTCCTCTTCACACAGCAGGGTAAGGACCAATAGCCACTCCAAAAGTAAAAGGCTAGAGGGAAAGCTAACGACTGGGCCTGAAACTCTGATTGTGGGTGACTCTGCTGTAAGAGATGTAAAACGTCTGTGTAATAAGAACAACACCAAAGTACTCTGTTTTCCCAAGGATGTGGTCTCTGACTTGGCTGAGAAGATCCTGCATATTGGGGCTGAACATCTGACTGTGAAGAATGTGGTACTACACATTGGAACAAATGATGTTGTGAAACAACAGTCAGAAGTGCTGAAAGAAGACTTTACATTTTTGTTGGAAACTGTCAGTTCTCTAAATGCAGATGTGTTCATCAGTGGCCCTCTACCGCCAGTCAGAAGAGGAGTGGAGAGATTCAGCAGATTGTTTGCACTGAACACCTGGCTTTCAACTGCCTGTATTGACCATTCTGTTCATTTTATTGACAATTTTAACTTTTTCTGGGACCGCAGACATCTTTTCAAGGCAAATGGAGTTTGCCTGAACAAGTCAGGAGTGAAATTGTTTATCTCTAACATATTCAACTGCCTGCGTCATCAATCTGTTCCCTCTGCCAAGGACAAGCGGCAAGAGGAATCAAAACAGGAGAAAGACACAACACATCGCTCAGAAAACCCTGAAGAATTATCACTGCACCCGCATGAGGAATGTTCTGATTATGGGAGACATTTGAGACACGCGGAGGAGTCTCCACCGCCCGTCACCCCCCCCCTGTCAACGCCTTTGAGGATACTCCGTTCACCCTTTCACCCTCGCCCACCCTCCTGGAGATCGTTGAACACATGAAGGAGATACAGAGGGTTGGCACCGATTCCTTCCTGGAGTTCAAAGACCAAACTAAGGCGATACGCAGGGCTGGCACCATGTCCTTTACCCCCGCTCCTCAACGACGGCCACCACAATCACCGCGAAGACGCGCACCATCTCCTCCGTCTTCATCACCGCGCCTACGTCAACCACCTCCCCACCCTGGCAGCATGTCCTCTACCCCCGCACCATCTCCCCCGTCTCCATCACCGTGCCTACGTCAACCACCTCCCCTCCCTTCAAGAAAGCATCTGCAGTCTCCGAAGCCTGATAAGAATGTGTGTGTACAAAACACAACAAACTCTCACTGATATGTGTGGGGTCCAGGCTCAAGGGCGTATGGCACTCTCAACTCTTTCCAGGACATGTCGGGGCCCTGCCTGCCAGTAGCTTTGCCGATATCTGTGTTGATAGGTAATAGATTAAGAGCGGTGAATCATCTTAGAAACAGGAAGCGCCCAAACGTTTGTGTGAGCTTATCTAATTTAGCAGTGATTCCATGTCAGCCACAGCTTGTTACAAAAAACATGACTGATTGTGTGTTCAACAAACTTAAACTAGCTTTATTAAATGTCAGGTCTTTGGCAGGAAAAACATTTTTAATCAATGATTTTATCACTGAGCACAATCTCGATTTTATGTTTTTAACAGAAACTTGGATTGAACAAAATAACAGTGCAGCCGTTCTTATCGAATCAACCCCTCCCAACTTTAGTTTTATGAGTCAGGAAAGAATGCATAAGAAAGGGGGTGGAGTTGCTATTCTGTTCAATGATTCCCTTCAATGCAGGAAGACATCGTATGGAAACTTTGATTCTTTTGAATATGTGGCCCTTCAGCTGAAATGCTCCTCTCGAGCTCTGTTCCTAAATATCTATAGACCACCCAAATACTGTGCAAGCTTTTTTGATGACTTTACTGAACTGCTGTCTATAGTGTGTATTGACTTTGACCGTCTAGTCATTGTTGGTGATTTTAACATCCATGTTGACAACCCCCAGGACAGAGGGGCGAAAGAACTGTGTTGTGTTCTTGATAGCCATGGACTGACTCAGCATGTGACGGAGCCCACGCACAATAAGGGGCATACTCTAGACTTAATTATCTCAAAGGGTCTGAATATCTCTAAGGTTCTGGTGACTGATGTTGCACTGTCTGACCATTCCTGTGTTTTCTTTGAGAGCTCTATTTCTGTTCACACAAATGTTCAAAAAGAGGTAACCACAAAGCGATATTTAACTGAAAATACTAGGGAAATGTTTACTCAGAATTTTTCTACCACACTTGCCCCTGCTAACACCTCAGTAAATGAGCTAGTAGATCATTTTAATTCAAAAATTACAAATGTTATAGATGCCATTGCTCCAATTAAGGTAAAGGAAGTGACTGGGAAGAAAATATCTCCATGGAGAAAGGCCATGACCTTGAAAACAGAAAAAAGAGAATGTCGAAAAGCTGAACGCAGGTGGCGAAAAACAAATCTCCAGGTTCACTTTGACATTTATAAAGAGAGACTTGGCCTTTATAATTTGGAATTGAAAAACGCACGACAATCGTTCTTCTCTGACATCATTACCAAAAACAACGCACGTGCCTTGTTTGCTACCGTCAACAGACTAACTAACCCCCCAGTGTCAGTAGCCTCTGAATTTCTATCCACCAGGGCGTGCAATGATTTTGCCTCCTTTTTCACTGACACAATTTAGAAAATCAGACAAGCAGTCAGTGCCTCTGCATCAGGAACAGCAAATGTGTTGTCTCTGTGTCCACTTAACATCAATTCAGACATCATGACACAATTCCATCAGATTAATGATAAAAACCTAGAGGACATTATACAACTTCTGAAATCCTCCTCCTGCTGCCTTGATATTATTCCAACAGGATTTTTCAAAGATGTTTTGCCTTGCATGGCCTCAGAACTACTTCATATAGTAAACAAATCTCTTCACTCAGGTATTTTTCCACAGGCCCTGAAAACTGCAGTCATTAAACTACGGAGCCCTGGAGGGTTCACAGAGAGACAAATAAATAAAACATGGCCACGCTTTAGTAAGTCGTGCGCACGCTTTAGTAACTTGTGCGCACGAGTTACTAAAGCGTGCGCACGAGTTACTAAAGCGTGCGCACTTGTTACTAAAGCGTGCGCACGAGTTACTAAAGCGTGGCCTCGTTTTGTGTGTGTGTGGGCATTTGTTTATGATAGTATCGTTCGTTCCGGTGCACTCCGTCAGGACTATAGCACATCGAGATTAAGATTCAACTAATTTCTTTCACTTGGGAATACACATATAACTATGGAGAACCCGATTTGTGTAAATTACTGTTCGTGGTAATTTGAAAACAAATGCCGGGGGTGTCGGACACACACAAACCACACCAAACACGCACACACAGAGCGGAGCTGAGCACACACACACACACACGCACAGCATGCGCCCCGGTGACAGGACATATTCTTCATAAAACGAGGGGGAATACTCTGGTAGTTCGATGTGTGTAGAGGTGTGTGGTTAAACGTAGCAGCCTCGATCTCTATTGAGCGGTTCTAATGAAGGGCAACGCAGTGAAGTAAACAGTAAAAGGCACCGCTCTTTGCAGCTGGTGCTGCTCTTCTCAGATTCTGCTGAATTACACGTTACTGCCTCCAGTGCCCTGTACGACGAAGCCAGTTCAACAGACCCTGGATATGTTTGATTTACCCGGCTTAACTAACCCTAACAAACGCGATGTCGCTAAGCGGTCCTACGAAGCTGGTTATCAACTCAGCAAATCAACCAGGGTTTCTCTGTCCGGCTGAGAGTGCGTTCACGTGAAAGGGACGGGGTTACCAACATTTGACCAATCACAAACATGGAGACGCATGCTGACAGCGCAGCGTCATACTTCATGAATGAATAGTGTAAATAGCAAATCCTGCTTCGTAGTACAGGCCACTGGTGCCACAGAGATTTCATAAAGTGAAGGATGTTTTCCTTCTATAAAACAGTTGTGGGCAGCAGCAGATTCTGTGAGTCACGGACAGGAATCCCTCAATTTAAATAAAACGAGGCCATGCTTTATTAACTCGTGCGCACGAGTTACTAAAGCGTGCGCACGAGTTACTAAAGCGTGCGCACGAGTTACTAAAGCGTGGCCACGTTTTATTTATTTTTCTCTCAATGAACCCTCCAGGGCTCCGTATTAAACCGCTCTTAAAAAAGAATAATCTAGATGCTTCAGTAATGAACAATTACAGGCCCATATCAAACCTCCCATTTCTAGGTAAAATCATTGAAAAAGTTGTTTTTTAACAGTTGAGTAATTTCTTGCATTTAAATAACTGTTTCGATGTGTTCCAGTCAGGTTTTCGTCCAAACCACAACACTGAGACTGCTCTTGTAAAGGTCTTTAATGACATCCACTTAAACACAGACAGTGGCAGAACTTCAGTGTTAGTATTATTAGATCTCAGTGCTGCATTTGACACTGTTGACCACAGCATATTACTGTTATCTGAGTTGACAAATATCACATGTGGGGTTCCTCAAGGCTCCATCTTGGGGCCTCTTCTCTTTAACATCTACATGCTACCACTGGCTCAGATAATGAGGAACAACAAAATAAGTTACCATAGCTATGCAGATGACACACACATTTACGTAACAATTTCACCAGGAGACTATGCTCAAATTCAAACACTGAGTAAGTGCATTGAACAAATCAATGACTGGATGTGTCAGAACTTTCTCCAATTAAACAAAGATAAAACTGAGGTAATGGTTTTTGGAGCCAAGTCAGAGCTGAGCTTCAGTGTGCAATGTTCAAAACAACAGCTAAAGCCAGCAATCTAGGTGTAGTCATGGACTCTGACCTGATTTTCAACAGTCACATTAAAACAGTTACTAAATCAGCCTACTATCACCTAAAGAATATATCTAGGATTAAAAGACTAATGTCACAGCAGGATTTGGAAAAACTTGTCCATGCCTTTATCTTCAGTAGACTCGACTACTGCAATGGTGTCTTCACAGGTCTCACTAAACAATCAATTAGAAAGCTGCAGCTGATTCAGAACGCCGCTGCTCGAGTCCTCACTAACACTAAGAAAGTGGATCACATCACTCCAGTTTTGAAGTCTTTACACTGGCTTCCTGTGTATCAAAGAATATATTTCAAAAATATTGCTGCTGGTTTATAAAGCACTGAATGGTTTTGGGCCTAAAATACATTACTGACCTCCTGCTAAATTATGAACCATCCAGATCTCTCAGGTCTTCAGGGACTGGTCAGCTTTCTGTCCCCAGAGTCAGAACTAATCATGGTAAAGCAGCGTTCCGTTATTATGCTCCAAATATCTGGAACAAACTCCCAGAAACCTGCAGGTCCGCTGCAACTCTTACTACTTTTAAATCCAGGTTGAAGACTTTTCTTTTTGTCGCTGCTTTTAATTGAACTATTCCCATCTTAAACTGCACTGTAACTTTTATCCATGTATTTTTCCTTTTAATGTTTACTTTATTAGCTTTTCTTTTTTAATGCTTAATGTCTTTCATTTTTTGTAAAGCACTTTGAATTGCCTTGTGTTGAAAAGTGCTATATAAATAAACTTGCCTTGCCTTACAGACAGAGAGAAGGAAGAAGTAAGGTGTCCCCCGACAGTCTAAGCCTATAGCAGAAAAACTAGGGGCTGAATCTAATCAGCCCTAACTATATGCTTTATCAAAAAGGAAGGTCTTAAGCACACTCTTAAAAACGGATAGGGTGTCTGCCACCCGAACACAAATTGGAAGCTGATTCCACAAAAGTGGAGTTTGATAAGAAAATGTCATGGTTTTGGATTTATGTTTTCCACCTTTGTTTTGAAATGTTTTCCTCTTTGTATAATGTCTGGTCCCTCTCCCTAGCCTCATCCCAATACCCCTCCTTGACTCCTCTCTTCCCCTCCTCCGGGACTTGACCCGGAAATCGATCAAGACAAAGACGAAAGAGAGGATACACGCGAGCAGACTACGCGGAAGTGTTTTCACTACAAACGTATAAAAGCCCCGCCCCCACCTTCACAGCTGGTCGATTTCAACAGAGGAAAACCGACAACTGGAAGATGAGTGGAAAAACGTCACATAAAAGTGCTCACAGCTCCGTGGGAATTATTATGTGCAATTCATTTCTAAAAGGCTTTCACATTACCAAAACGGAACACAAAAGCAGGACCAACCATCATACATTGAATTCCTTGACTAACAAGAGAAAGATTCATTCATTTAAATAAATATTTAACAACAAATGGGCCGGTTCTAAGGGGTTCTTCAGTTAAGCCCGATGAGAGGGGACACAGCTGTGCACATCTCATCATTAACAGACGTCGTTTAAAAGTGACGTTTGAGTGAACGAGGACGTCCCAATTAATACCTGAGGACTCCTCTGTCCCCGCGTCACCTCCTCGTGTCTCTCGCTCGCATCTTACGGAGCTAAGACGCAAGGAAGGGAAGCGAGTGAGGGAAAGGAGGAGTCAAGGAGGGGTATTGGGATGAGGCTCCTGTGATTTTCCTCCCTGTCGTTAGTTTCCCTGGTGTGTCTAATTGTCTGAGTGTGTTCACCTGTTGCCCTTGTGTTTCTCCTCCCCTGCCCAGCTGTGTCTTGTCCTGTGATTACCCTTCTGTGTATTTAGTCTTCCCCTGTCTTCTTCATTTCATGTCACTTTCACCCATGCTTGTCCGTGTCTCCTGCCTGTTCCCGTATGTAAGTGTGTTCCTGTCTGTCGTGCTCCCCGGTTTTGTTTCTGTTAATTAGTTTCCTGTTTTTTCATGCCTTCGGCTTTTTATAATAAAGCTCGCTTTTTGTTAACGAACCTTTTTTTGTATTTTTTAACTGCACTTGGGTCCTATTTTCCCCAAACCTGACAGAAAAGGCTCATTCAAAACCCTGTGGCGCCATGAGGAGGGGTCCCGGCCCCGTGGGGCTGGACGCACCACCGGCCCGTTTCGCCCGCACCGTCGGGGAGGTGGAGCGTGAGCGCGTGCGATAGGACCCGAAAGATGGTGAACTATGCCTGGGCAGGGAGAAGCCAGAGGAAACTCTGGTGGAGGCCCGTAGCAGTCCTGACGTGCAAATCGGTCCGGGTCAGTGAAGGCTGTGACCGAGGTCAAAAGCTGAAAAAGCACACCCTTGTATATATATATCAAAACTACACGTTTCAGAGTGGCCTTTTATTGTGGCCAGCCTAAGGCACACCTGTGCAATAATCATGCTGTCTAATCAGCATCTTGATATGCCACACCTGTGAGGTGGGATGGATTATCTCGGCAAAGGAGAAGTTCTCACTATCACAGATCTTTTCAGATTTGTGAACAATATGAGAGAAATGGTTATTTTGTGTATATAGAACATGTTTTAGATCTTTGAATTCATCTCATGAAAAATGGGAGCAAAAACAAGTGTTGCGTTTATATTTTTGTTCAGTGTAATTTGACCTGAACGTTAATTAAAAACGGGTAAAAAAAAGGTTTGCAAGTACAACCTTTCAAGTTTTTTATTGCCGTAATACTTATTTCTGCCACAAGGGGCACCACTACCCAATGACACTGGCATTGTCCGTGTAAGAAAGAACCTGACACAAAAAAAACCTGACAAAGAAATGTTTTTTGTATTCAATTAATAAAGAGATTTGGAAAAATGATTCTGGCAAAACAGATTTTTTTATCTGTTCTTAAGAGTGTATAAGATGTGGCAGCATAGTGTTGTGGTTGCAGATTGAAATACCCCTCCTCTCACCCCTCCCTTTACAAAACTGCAGTGGCAAGCCGCTGGTGCAAAACCATGGTAACATCCTGCTATGTTTCACAACCTTCACCTCCCTCTAGGCCATCCCTACCCAATCACTATTTAGGCCACTGGCATAACCACCATTTAAACAGCTTGCTGGAGATCTACGGTGGCCTTCAGGTACCATTAAAGACACAAAAGGCCCCATTTTCAAATAAAATAGTTTAGTTTGTCCGTTCAAAACACGGTCCCAATATAGATAAGGCTCATTCCAAGGTAACAATTCTTAGTTTCAGATTAGTAAACACTAATGAAAACATATTTCTGAATCATATATTCAATTTCTGCAAATACACCCTCCCTTATACTACACACTGGTCCTTTAAAGGGAGGCAATCCTCATGACACACATTTTTAAATAATTATCATCCGATAAAACAAACCAGTCTGCCAGTCTTTTTTTTTTTTTTATCCGATGACGTTATCAGTGAATTTAAGCTGATTAATTACCGAAATAACATCAACCCTGTGGGCGGCGCCATTTTGACGAGTCACATGACTTATTTTACTGGAAGTGACGTGAACTATGCGTTTGGTGTCGAGGACAAATTGACGTATGTGCTTTGTTCATGTTGTTTACTCTAGTTCCTCTCACAATTCTATTGAAATATGCCTCATTGTATCGCGAAACATTGCTAAGAAGAAAGGGCTGTACCCGTCAAATGTACCCACCTTTCATTTATTGGTTCAACCAACGAGGTGCGTTTCACATCCTTCATGGCAACCAGTGCTGTTCTCAATACAGCTTTTTCTAACACCACAGTGTCAAATTCCCTGTGTAAACATATGCAATCCAAGTCGTCTGTTAAGAGTTTATTTTCAAGTTCTTCAAGCACATGACAACATATGTTCATAAGAGGATTGTGTGGCGTAGTGGGTTGTCCGTAGGTGTTCGGATCAGGGGGTCACAGGTTCAAACCCCGCTGCAGTCAGCATGTCGTTGTGTCCCTGGACACTTCACCCCACATTGCTCCTGTGGGGATTGCCCACAGTACTGAGTATGTAAGTCGCTTTGGATAAAAGCGTCTAACAAGTGACATGTAATGAAATGTAATGATTGTCCATGGCTACACACCGATCGCAAGTACACCATTCATGTACAGGTCTCCCTACTCGCCCCCCGAAATCAATTGCACGAGTAAAGGGATCGTCTCCAGCAAGATCACCGTGCTGTTCATCCTCGTCGTCACTGTCCCAGGATTCCTGACGGTTCTGGCCACTTGGCTTTATGGCTGAATTCCCCCATCCAATCTCTCCACATTGCTCAAAACTTCTTCCTCGGCTGACGAGTCCAAACTCAAATACTCGTCGAATGAGCTGTTCGTGTGTTTACAAAGTGAACGCATAGATGACGTCACGACCTAGTTTTTCAGATCATGTGACTACTGAAAATGGCAGCTGCCTGACGGAATATACAGGTTTTGATAAAAGAGCGATAAAATCATTATTTACCGGGGAATATCGCTGATTTCTTCAGTGTATGGTTTAAACATAAAGTTCTATACACAGCAATAAAATACTGCAAATCCTTTATCTTACCTCTTTCTAATCTACACACACAAGTATTTAACTGAAGTTACACAACAGTGTTGTTGATACAGAGTTGGAGTTTATTCACACGTCACATACTACAGTTGGTAATGTTTTCAAGAAACATTGAACAGTGCTGCCACATATGACACAGGAAGGTGCAATAAAAAAGACAAAATGAATAGAATCAAACCCTTTTTTTGTTGCATTTTAGTAGAGTATAAAAATAAATGCGTTTAAAATAGGATGCAAGCAACATTTAATGAATTATTAAATAATAATACATTTAAAATAAATAAATATCTGTTATGTGGATCTGAATAATGAAGAATAGCTCGATACATATTGTCCATCGTCTTAGACTTCACTCTTTACAGTGGCTCTCTTCTATGAACACCATGAATCCTTCTCTGCCAAAGCGGCCATGTACATTCAATCACCTACCAAGTAGAGAGTTTTTCCCACAGGATTCAAGCCTTCTATATGCTATCATTCTGGATGTGTGTACCTATATCTTAATTGTAATTTACACACGTGTGTAGTTTGTACAGAGATGGCCACCCATGCTTAGTGTGCCTCAGGAGGCTTCACACTTCAACATTAACTCCAGTGATGTGCCAGCTCTCCAAAGCTTTTTCACCCTAACAGACGATCGTCAATGACCTTATCACCAGGCACTCAGTTCATCCAGCTCAAAATCTTCAAATCACAGACACTTCCAGTCACGACTGGTGTTCCCCAGGGCTCTTTCCTGGGGCCTCTTCTTTTTATCATCTATCTACTTCCTCTTGGCCATATCTTCCTTAAACACAACATCCACTTTCATTGCTACACGGATGACACCCAGCTCTACTTGTCCTCCAAACCAACCACCATCCTCCCTGTCTGACTGCTTACAGGACATCAAATCCTGGTTTTCCTCTAACTTTCTCAAACTTAACGACAATAAAACCGAGGTTCTCCTCATTAGCACAAAATCCACCCAAACCAAACCTGACAGTTTCTCAATTACAATAGACAACTCTTCAGTCTCCCCCTCCCCTCAGGTTAAGAGTCTGGGGCCCTTTCTCATTTCTCTAACTCCCCTCCCGAGACTTAGTCCCGCCCACAGGAGATGTGAGCGGAGGAGCGAAGGAGCCGAGGAGGGGAAGCAGCAGGCGGTTAGAGAAATGAGAACTCCTCTCCTCTGAGCGGTAATTTTAAAGAGACGTCCATTAATGATGACAGGAGGCACAGCAGCACTCTGTCTGATGGAGAGATGTGTTCATGACGACTTATATATTTACTTTGATTCATTCACAGTGCGATATAATGACAATAACAGGCTACAGATGCGGACACACACTTACACACACACATATATGTATATAAATATGTGAACCGCTCTATCGAAATCAGTCGGAAGTCACAAAGGCTCATTTCAAAATAAACGTGGATTTGTGTAAAAAACAATTTTTTCGGGGTTTGGGTGTTTTGTTTGATTTTAAACAAACAAAGTCTTGGCTTTCAGAATATGAAACTTTTAGTTCCAAACTCACACGATAAATACATTCTTTAAGCTTGTAAAGGGAAGATGACAGGCAATCTGCTATTCCGCAGCGCAGTTCCCGGAAATGCATCCACGAAGGAGCCGTGGAGGACCCATCAGTGTATCCTTCGGTTATAGCTCCTCTAGAGAGCCTCCTCGACGCTCGGTCCTCGAAGTGCATTCAGAGAAATGAGATGTCCTTCAACATGGCGCGCTGAAATTCATTACCGGAGGACCGAGGAGTCGAGGAGGGGGATTTGATGAAATGAGAAAGGGCCTGTGTGTCATCCTCGACAGCACACTTCCATTTAAATCTCATATCAGTCACATCAGTCATATCACTCGGTCTGCCTATTTCCATCTACGCAACATCAACCACCTCCACCCGTCCCTTAACCCTAAGAGCACCACCATTCTTGTTCACACCCTGGTCACTTCCCGCATTGACTACTGCAACTCCCTTCTCTTTGGTCTCCCACTCAAATCCATCCACAGACTTCAACTGGTCCAGAACTCTGTCGCCCGCATCGTCACCAGAACCCCCTCACTCCGGTTCTTCAGCAACTTCACTGTCAAATCCTGTATAGTTTTTAAGATACTGCTCCTCACCTTTAAGGCCATTCATAACCTCACTCCTCTGTACCTCTCAGACCTCCTGCACATCAACACACCCATCCGCACTCTCAGGTCTTCTGCTTCCCTCAACCTCACTTCACCCCCCTTCCGTTTAACTACCATGGGGTCTAGAGCCTTCAGCCGCTCTACACCCCGCTGCTCTACACCCCGCCTCTGCACCCCGCCTCTGGAACTCTCTCCCACCTGACATCCGCAACACTGACTCTCTCCCCATTTTCAAATCACTCGCACATACACCCTGATCATTATCCATGACACATCCTCTGATTATTTCATTTCAAACCTTTATTTATCCAGATTGTCCCTTGAGATCATAGATCTCTTTTTCAAGGGAGACCTGCAGCAATTAGGTTCCACATGAAACATAAAACAATAGAGGATATCATACAACATATTTACAAGCTACATTTACATACTTATCAACATTTACAAATACCCATAGTTTCAAAGAGCATTTCACTTAGACTCAGTTTCTGTTCCAAGCAAGTAGCACTGCGCACATAAAAGCTGTCTTACCTAAGACAGTCCTTGCTCTTGGCACATTTAACAATACTACATCATGCGATCTCAGACAATAGCTGCTTGCAACTCTCTGTGTTATCAATGAACAGATGTAATACGGGAGTTTACACAACATGCCTTTATAAATAAACGTGTACCATTGACTGAGCCTCCGTACAGTAAGTGATGGCAAACCTGCCTTGGTATACAGTGTACAGTGATGTGTAAGTGCTTTACAATTAGTGACAAATCTCAGTGCACTGTGATAGGTGGCATATAACTTGTTCAGGTAATGGTCAGGTGCATTCATATAGATCAAATCACCATAGTCCAGCACAGGTAAAAAGGTCACAGTGACTAGCCTTTTCCTGGCTTCAAAAGAGAAACAGGAATTGTTTCTGATAAAGAAACATAGTGTAACCCTCAGCTTTTTAAGCAGGTTATTGACCTGAAGTTTAAAAGTGAGACAATCATCAAGCCAGATACCTAGGTATTTATAACAGGCAACCACTTTAAGTATTATTCCTTGCACAGTTACAATATCCAAAACAGGCTCTGGTGTCTTTTTAGCTTTTGAAAAGAGCATTACCTTAGTTTTTTCAACATTTAAAAAAGGCTTTAGTTCAGAGAGCTGAGTCTGAATAATGTTAAAAACAGCCTGCAATTTAACAACAGCCTCCTTAATGGAGGGACCTGCACAGTACATCACGGTATCATCCGCATAAAAATGTAAAGTAGCTTCATCGACATTTTCACCAAAACTGTTATTATATATAGAGAATAAAAGTGGACCTATAACAGAACCTTGTGGTACACCATTAGCAATGTTCAACCACTCAGAAGTGCGCCCATCAAACTGAACATATTGGGACCTTTCAGAGGGGTAGTTCACAAACCACCCCACTTCATGGCTGGATATGCCTACTGGCATGCGGTGATCGACGGTGTCAAACGCTTTGGAAAGGTCAATAAATAGGGCTGCACAACTCTGCTTATTGTCTAAGATACTCATAATGTCATTCACCACTTTCATTGTTGCAGTGATGGTGCTATATTTCTTTTTGAAACCTGACTGATGTTTAGACAGGATATCATTTTTACATAAAAACTCCTTTACTTGTTCACTCACGAGGCATTCGAGCACCTTCACCAGAACTGACAATTTAGAGATTGGCCTATAGTTGCCTCCCCTCTTTTTAGTAAAGGCAAGACATAAGCTGACTTCCATACTTTTGGAATTGCATTTGTGCTGAGGGAGAGGTTCAAAAGAGTAGTAAGAGGTGGAGCAATAAAATCTGCAGCTATTTTTAAAAATTAAGGTTCTTCGTCGTCCGGGCCAGCCGGTTTCTTAGGATCTAACTTAGATAATGCTTCAGGAACAACATTAACAGTAAAAGGAGTAAAACTGAAAGGGTTTTCCAGACCACATTGTTCAGAGTCACGGATTGTGGTGTTCACAGAAGCAGAGTTAGAAACAGAATCAAACAGAGAACCGCAGGACACAAACTGCTTATTAAAGCAATTTAGCATAGTAGCCCTGTCCTATATAGAGCCAGATGCTGTGGTAAGGCAAGGAGGTAGCTCATTTCGGATCTCACCGGTGGAAATCGATTTTATGGCTTTCCAACATTTCCTAGGATTATTTAGGTTTTCTGTGGTTACTGACAAATAATACTTCGACTTAGCACTTTTGACATGTGAAGTGAAGCTATTCCTTAGCTGCCTAAAACGCAGCCATTCTACCTCTGAGCCTGATTTCCTAGCCTTTGCCCAGTCCTTGTTTCTCTCATGCAGGAGACTGGACAGTTCAGCAGAAAACCAAGGATTGTCTCGTCCCTTTACTCTAAATGTACGCAGGGGTGCATGTCTATCAATGATCTCCATAAAACCAAGATAAAAATAAGACCATGCAGTTTCTACATCAGCACACAGATCAATTTTTTCCCAATCAAACCCAAGCAGGTCATGTACAAAACCCTGCTCCACAAAATGTTTTATGTCTCTCTTATAATAGGATATTATACGAGGTTTAACCTTTTGGACCTTAGTGTCCCCTAATTGTGGCTACAACACAGTGATCACTCAGATCATTCGCAAATACTCCCACAGCTGAGTATTTATAGGGAACATTAGTTCAAATGAGATCAATTAGGGAGGATTTATTAGGGGACTTAATGTTAGGGTGAGCAGGACTGTCAACAATCTGAGTAACATTCCAAGAGATACAAAGGTGTTCAATCCTCTGATACTGCAGTTAACCAGTCCCAGTTAAAATCACCAAGTAGCACTATTTTTCGTTGTAGTATAGTTGCGATAAAAGATTTGCTAGTGAAGACAAGGAGTCCTTGACAGCTGAGGGGGGTCTGTAACAGCCCACAACCATGACCTGTTGACCCTTTGCCACTTCTATATTTAAGGCTAAAAGTTCGAATTGCTTACTGATAGATTTGGAAACTAATGAGGATACACTGAACTTATTTTTAATATAAATGGCAACACCACCACCTTTATTAGGCCGGTCGGTACAATACACATTATAACCATTTAAGGCAATGTCAGAGGCCAAAATAGAGTTATTTAGCCATGTTTCTGATATAACAATGACGTCAGCGTCAGTCGAGCTCGCCCAAAATCCAGTTTACATAACAGACTGCGCACATTCAAGTGGATAAGACCCAACCCAGACCTAGCTTTAAAATCAGCAGGAGTAGCGATCTGACTACTACTACTGGGTGGACCAGGGTTAGGTTGTACATTTCCTGACAGTAATAACAACAACAAAAACAGGCATATTTTCCTGTTAAAACCTGCACTGAAGACTGAGTTGCGCTGAAGGAGCCAGGATTATTAGATGTGCTGCTATTAAAGAGTTTAACTTAAGCTTAACTCCTGTTTCTAAGCTTATGTAGCCATCAGACGATTAAGTGAATAAGGGTATGTGCATGGCTAGGGAAAGCAGATATCACAGAGACCTTCTGTGTCATACATATGTGACGTTAATGGCGTTTAAGGTTGTACACTTAGTTACATTTGGTTGCTGTAGTAGCCAACGTTTGACACCTCGCTAGGTTTTTCGAAACATTCAAAGTCTGATACTTTTGTTCAAGGAACTTGAAAAATCATCGCTAAGACTAACACTGTTTTCTTTGTCCTTTATCTTCCATGCTTAACATCCTGCATCATTGCCCTTTGACACATGGGTCGGCACCCATGTTTATTTGATGGCTGCAAACCCCTGACGAGATCAAAGTTACTCCTCCAGGCTGCGTGATCTCTGCCAAAGTGCGGCCTGCCCCAGATCGCTATTCCCATCACTGTTTAAGATGTGCGCAGCCACAACCCAGGAGTCCTGGGCTGTCGGTCATCTTCTGCCTACCAGTGCTATGTCATGCTTCATAATAATGAGACCCTTTCAGCACAACAACCATGAGCTCTTGCACAACTTGGTGAATGCGTAAATGTTCAAAGATGTATACCGGTAGAATTCTGCAATTGCATATCAGGTGGTTTCTGATTTAGATTATTTATCATTTAGCTCAAAGCGTTTCCCCCTCGTAGCCGCTGTGCACTTGGGAAAATCTCATTGTTGCTGCTTCGAGACGTAGACATAGAAGTCTCAACAGGTAGTATATTTCCCTCAAAGCCACTGTGCTCAACTCGAGCACCAATGATACATTAACACGTGAAGCACCTCGTCTCTCTCACAACCAACGAAACACATTCTCCTTAACATGCCGCTCTATTTAAACTGCCAGGTATTCCTGCCTCTGCCACTGCTGTGTTCACTTGCTATTGCTGCGTTCATGTTCCTGCTGCTGTGTTTCATGTTGCTACTGCTCGCCTGCCCCACCACCCCAGCTTCCACCTGTAGGCTCAGGGGATAGTTATCTAATCATCACTCAATGTTCTTTGTAAATCTGTGGAGTGATGAGGCCCGAGCCTAGATGCCAAACTCAAACTATATGCTGCTTCTACAGTAATAAACATTAAGAAACACGTGAGTTGTCTGACTGAAATAAATAAATGTGGCATTATGAAATAAATACATTTGTATTTACATTTATATATATTTATTGCCTAATTTATTTATTTCAGAGGCATATTTATGTATTTATTTAATTTAATTTGCATTGTTTATGTGTGAGACATAAGGAATGTCGAACAATCACAATTATAAGGTTGAATTCATCTGTTGTAATATTTGTATTTAGGGCATAAAGAAGTTGCTGCTTACCTTACAAGCCCAATAGGTACAGAGAACATCAGCTTTATTTACATAATGAGAAGTTTATGTTACTGACATAATAGTCTTTTAAAGCTTGTGTGCAGCGTTGCATCTTTGACCCTGTGACTTATAGAAGAACACCCACTCCTAACGATCTCATCATCAGCCGTGTCTTATATAAGACCTTTGAACATTTACTAACTGGAAATATCTCTCTTAACCAGACAAAGGTTTATTTTCTACATCGAGTAGTCTTTGTAGTGATGTTTTGATCCGTCTGGTCAAAGAAATCCAGGTGATAACATACATAAATGCATTACACTCCTGGCTGGAGGCTTTTGGCACCTTTGACATAACTAATGAGTGTTTTCAGCTGTGATGGTAGACAGGGAAATACAGTTTAGTAAGGCATATGGCTTGCTTTTGTTTTGATGTAGGTACGACATGAACACAAATGTTGTTTTGTTCAGGTCAAAAGCTTAACCTTCAGCCTCTTTCTGCTGTAAGCCGGTATTTTCAAGTTTGTTGGAATCAGCACAAAGGGAAAGACCAAGGCTATGAAATGTGTTTAGTGTCAAGCTGCCTTTAGCCCTTTGTTTTCAGTCTCAGTGATCAAGAGGATTTTGTTTTCTGGCTTTTTTTTATATCTTGTGTTTCTGTGCTGCCTTTCCGTCCGTCTACACACCTGCTTTGAATTAGCTCGTTAGTCCTTCCAGCTCAAATAGTTTGCCAGCCAATCAGCTGCCTGCTTGTTTTCCTGCCTAATTACCTCATTCCCCTCACCTGAGCTAATCCACCAATCTGTCCACCTGTACTTCATCCCTGTGGAATAGAAGAAAAAAATATCCATCACATGTCTTTTTCTACCTACCTTTCCATAACTTCCATAACCTCAATGAAAGAGAGATCAAAATATTTGATTCTTCATAGCTTCTAGTTATGTGCGCGTTCACATAAAAGGGCGGGGTTAGCAACATTTGACGAATCACAAACATGGAGAAGCGCACTGACAGCGCAGCGTCATACTTCCTGAATGAAAAGTGAACTATAACATTAGACAAATATTAAGACGTTAAACTTTAAACATCCATGACTTAAACACTTTATCCAGGATAAAAGCCACATAGTTTCACCTGCAAGGTGAATACAGCTGGTAAAAAAAGTGTTTGAATGCGTACATTAACAGGTTTATGATATCACTGCCCCGTCCAAGACACGAGTGGATCTGATTTAAATTACATTTGACTTGAGTGTTTCGTCAACTTAATGTGTTGCAATATGTGCGTTAAAATACTACTTCTGCATACAGTATGTTGCATGGCCAGATACGGCTCAAGAAGCGCTTCAAGATTTTTCTTGGCAGATGACAAGCGCTATATCAATTAAATGTATTATTATTAAGAAGCTGACAGATAAGGAATTATGATACATTGTGATATGATGTGATATGAATAATAATGGGACACACATCGATCGATGTGTGTCCCATTATCATTGTGACACACAATGCCACGGACTGTACGTAATAATAATAATAATAATCAGATATTACACAGCTGCTCGCTCATTCACAGCTGCTCGCTCGTGCTCTGAAACTCACCTGAGGAACAGGTTACACCCCGTCAGCGCTGAGACGTGATCCACCTTTGCTGAGTTCCGGATGAGAGCCACGTTCAACCTCATCCACCACAGCGGACCCGAGTTCCACTAAAGGCACGTCGGGAAGGGTTTCAGGAGCCACTCCACACTGGGCGAATCACTTCTGGGATCCTACTTTTGCCCGCCGAGTGGATTTAGCACGAGAGGGAGCAACTCTTGCAGAGATAAAGAGTCGGAAGTGTGGTCCCGGCTCTCCTCTCGCCGCCCTTCTCCTCACACCGCGTATCGCCGCTCCTCTTGCCGCTCCTCTTGCTGCTCCTCTCGCCGCTCCTCACACCGCGTATCGCCGCTCCTCTCCGCGCCTGTGCTACCGGCGGAGATGTAAAGTGGATTAAATAGCCGGTGTAACGCGGTGGGATTACCTTCTCTACTCTGCTGTGCTGCTATAGCTGAGGCCTGGTTCCACCTTGCTCCGGGAACAGCGTGGATACTGTTGTGCTGGACTGGGAGAATGGCGGGTGTCGTGTTTCTGCTGTGCCTTTTCTTGGCTGTGCTGGACAAGGAGAAGATCGCTAGTCGTCCTGAACAATCTACTGGATTCGGGTATGTTCTGCCGCCCGCAGTGGACATCCCCTGTACAGTTTCGGAGGTGTTGCACAAACAATTGCTGGTTGCACTGTCGCGGACATTCATTTCGGAAAATGTTTGTCTTTCTCACATGCCTGCCACGATGGTCCTTCAGAATTGTTTTTTAAACTCTAATCTGACTTTCGCGAAGTTTGCTGGTGACTCTAGATCAGCTGACAATGTATGTGTGTTGATTAAGAGGAAAAGGTGCTTGGTATTTTTATTGTTGTTACTATCAGGAAATGTACAGCCAAATCCAGGTCCACCGAGCAGTATTAGTCAAATAGCTACTCCTGCTGATTTTATATCTAGATCTGGGCTAGGTTTAATTCATTTAAATGTGCGTAGTCTGTTACCTAAATTAGATTTTGTCCGTATTTGGGCGAGTTCGACTGATGCTGATGTCATTGTCTTATCAGAAACGTGGCTAGATAAATCCATTTTGGCCTCTGACATTTACATAAATGGTTACAGTGTATATCGTACTGACCGGCCTAAAAAAGGTGGTGGCGTTGCCATTTATGTGAAAAATAAGTTTTGTGTAACCAATATGGTTTCCAAATCTGTTAGTAAACAGCTAGAATTGTTAGCCGTGAATATTGAGGTAACAAAGGGTCAACAGCTCATGGTGGTGGGCTGCTACAGGGCCCCTTCGGCTGTCAAGGACTCTTTATCGTCTTTGGCAAAACTGTTATCGCAACTTTCCTACAAGGAAATAGTGCTGCTTGGTGATTTTAATTGGGACTGGTTAACTTCTGTGTCAGAGGATTTTAAAAACCTGTGTACCTCATTGAATTTTACCCAGATTATAGACAGTCCTACTCGCCCAAATATTAAGTCCCCAAATAAATCCTCCTTAATTGACCTAATTTTAACAAATGTTCCACATAAATACTCATCTGTGGGAGTATTTGCTAATGATGTGAGTGACCACTGTGTTGTGGCCACAATTAGGGACACTAAGGTCCAAAAGGTTAAACCACGTATCATCACAAAGAGAGACAAAAAACACTTTGTGGAGCAGGGTTTTTTACATGATCTGTTTGATTTTGATTGGGGTAGAATCAATTTGTGTGCTGATGTAGAAACTGCATGGTCTTATTTTTATCTTGGTTTTATGAAAATTATAGATAGACATGCACCTCTGCGTAAATTTAGAGTGAAGGGACGAAACAATCCCTGGTTTTCTGCTGAGCTGTCCAGTCTCCTTCATGAGAGAAATAATGCTTGGGCTAAGGCTAGGAAATCAGGCTCAGAGGTAGAATGTCTACGTTTTAGGCAGCTAAGAAATAGCTTCACATCTCAAATAAAAAGTGCTAAATCAAAGTACTATTTATCGGTTACCACAGAAAACCTGAATAATCCTAGGAAATTTTGGAAAGCCATAAAATCGATTTCCACTTGTGATATCCCAAATGAGCTACCTCCGTGCCTTACCACAGCATCTGGCACTATATCAGACAGGGCTACTATGCTAAATTGCTTTAATGAGCATTTTGTGTCTTGTGGCTCTCTGTTTGGCTGTGTGGCTCCTGTGAACGCTCCAATCCTTGACTCTGAACAATGTGGTCTGGAAAACCCTTTCAGTTTTACTCCTTTAACTATTGGTATTGTTCATGAAGCATTATCCAAGTTAGATCCTAGGAAACCGGCTGGCCCGGACAACGTAGAACCTTTCTTTTTAAAGATAGCTGCAGATTTTATTGCTCCACCTCTTACTTCTCTTTTTAACCTCTCCCTCAGCACGAACACAATTCCAAAAGTATGGAAGTCTGCTTATGTCTTGCCTTTACTGAAAGGAGGGGAGGCAACTATTTTAAATAACTATAGGCCAATCTCTAAATTGTCAGTTCTGGCTAAGGTGCTCGAACGCTTAGTGAGTGAACAAGTAAAGGAGTTTTCATGTATAAATGATATCCTGTCTAAACATCAGTCAGGATTCAGAAAGAAACACAGCACCATCACTGCGACAATGAAAGTGGTAAATTACATTACTACTATTTTAGATAATAAGCAGAGTTGTGCAGCTCTGTTTATTGACCTTTCCAAAGCATTTGACACCGTTGATCATCACATTTTAAAGCAGAGGCTACTCAGTATTGGCATATCCAGCAATGCAGTGGGGTGGTTTGTAAACTACCTCTCTGAAAGGTCCCAATGTATTCATTTTTGATGGACTGTCTTCTGAATGGTTAAACATTTCTAATGGTGTACCACAAGGTTCTGTTTTAGGACCACTTTTATTCTCCATATATATTAACAGTGTAGGTGATAATGTGGATGAAGCTACTTTACATTTTTATGCGGATGATACTGTGATGTATTGTGCAGGTCCCTCCATTCAGGAGGCTGTTGTTAAATTACAAGCTGTTTTTAACACTATTCAGACTCAGCTCTCTGAATTAAAGCTTCTTTTAAATGTCGATAAAACCAAGGTAATGCTCTTTTCAAAAGCAAAAAAGACACCAGAGCCTGTTTTAGATATTGTAACTACACAAGGAACACAACTTGAAGTTGTTGCCTGTTACAAATACCTTGGTATCTGGCTTGATGATTGTCTCTCTTTTAAACTTCATGTCAATAACCTGCTTAAAAAACTGAGGGTTAGGCTAGGTTTCTTTTTCAGAAACAAGTCCTGTTTCTCGCTTGAGGCCAGGAAAAGGCTAGTCACTGTGACCTTTTTACCTGTGCTGGACTATGGGGATCTGGTCTATATGAATGCACCTGCCAATTACCTGAGCAAATTGGATGCTGCGTATCACAGTGCTCTGAGATTTGTCACAAATTGTAAAGCGCTTACACATCACTGTACACTGTATACCAAGGCAGGTTTACCATCACTCTCTGTACGGAGGCTCAGTCATTGGTACACGTTTATCTATAAAGCTTTGTTGGGTAAACTCCCGTATTATATCTGCTCTCTGATAACACAGAGAGTTGCAAGCAGCTATTGTCTGAGGTCACATGATGTAGTCTTGTTAGATGTGCCAAGAGCAAGGACGGTCTTAGGTAAGACAGCTTTTATGTGCGCAGCTCCACTTGCTTGAAACAATCTTCAGCAAGAATTGAAACTGAGCAATCTCATTCCTCTGCATGTTTTTAAAGCTAGGGTAAATGAAATGCTTGCTGATACAATGGGCACTTGTAAATGTCTATAACTATGTATCCTGTAAATATAATGTATAATGTCCTTTATTGTTTTATGCTTCATGTGGAACTTATATGCTGCAGGTCTCCCTTGAAAAAGAGATCTATGATCTCAATGGGACCAATCTGGATAAATAAAGGTTTGAAATGAAATGAATCCTTATGTTTATTATAGCGCTTTATCAAAGACTCTCAAAGCGCTTTACAAATACACATTACACATGTAATGGTCATCTACTGTGGACAATACCCACAGGAGGAAATTCGGGTGAAGTGTCTTGCCCAAGGACACAACGGCCTGACGCAGTGGGGCGGGAGCGGGTTTCGAACTGGAGTTCCCCAACGCCCCCTTGATCTGATGATCAAACGCACAGACCACTGCGCCACCCGTCCCGTAATGTTACTTTGATCCGGTTAACTCCACTGTAGCTACTGTATGTACGTATGACTAATAAAAGCCTTGAACCTTGAACCTCACATATTCATTGATTATTGAAAATAAAAATTGCCAATTATAACAAAACGTTATCATAAAACGGCCTCTAGGTTAACTTGTTTTTTACATGTTAACACTGGACCTTCATGTTTCCTACCTATTTTAGGTGCTTACAACAGAGAGTAGCTAGCAGTTTTCGACAGATACAGCCCACTCAAAAATACATTGTTTTATATCAAATGAATTGATATATATATATATAATAGTTTTTTATGGACAACTTCACCAATAAATCTCGTCCAACTAATCTTGCTGCTGTCACTCCTCGGCTCGTAGTTCAGGCAATGATCAAACCTGGCAACTCCGGGCTTCCTGGCAGCTGTCAATCAAAGTCCAGTGGTGGCTCTGCCCCAAAGTGCCAGAAACTTTTCACGCACGCGCAGATAGACTCCGCGAGCGAGTGAGGCTGAAACTCCCCCGAGCGAGCAGGGGGTTTAATCTGCGCGCCAGGGTCATTTTATGCACGTGTGTAGCTTGTTTTGCGCGCTAGAATATTGACCCAATTCTGGCTCCATACAGTATGTCCAGTTAGATCATGCCTCCAACTAAGAAATTCAGTAATTTTGCATACAAAAAAATCCACATACTATGTAGAAATGAATTCCAATGCAGTATGTAGCCAGTCATACTCATGCCCAACAAATCAAAATAATATGCAATTGGAGCGCATTTCCTTCGTCATGGTGTGAATATTATGTAAGTATGCCATTTCTAATGGTTTCTTTATCTTTTAAATGAAAGGATTTGTACACGAAAGTAAGTTCAGCCTGGTTCACTCTTCTCACTGTCTCTCTTCCCACCACTGAGCATGTGATGGTTGCCATAGAAAAGGCCAACCAGAGATGTTTGACCTACTGCTTCCTCTCAGGCTTTCTTCTCCCTGTTTTCCTTACTATCCTCCTCTCGGCTCCGTCGCTCCCTGTGGGCCCGCCTAGCCGTCACATAGTACTGGAGTGTGTCCTTAACTCCGTTTTGTCATCCTGTCATCCTGTCTTCCCCTCTACAATCCATCCATCCGTCCATCCACTCTCCCAAGTCTCTGTTTCCCCCATGGGATTTTCTGGATGGCCAAAGCGCAGACCCTTATCTTTCACCATGTGTATCTGTTAGTGTGTGTTTGTTCGTATGTGTGTGTTTTGAGACAAACATGTCAGGTTGAGATTTACAGGTGAGCAGTTGCAACTCTAAAGTCTGTCTGTATTTCTCTCTCTGTTATTTCTTCTTAGCTCGCTTTGTAACTCTCACAGATGTTAACATGAATGGTCAGAGATGATCCTGAGCTCAAATACTTTAGCCTGTGTGTGTGTGTGTGTGTGTGTGTGTGTGTGTGTGTGTGTGTGTGTGTGTGTGTGTGTGTGTGTGTGTGTGTGTGTGTGTGTGTGTGTGTGTGTGTGTGTGTGTGTGTGTGTGTGTGTGTGTGTGTGTGTGTGTGTGTGTGTGTGTGTGTGTGTGTGTGTGTGTTCCCTCGGTGGCCTTGGATCAATCTGCTTATCTGTTAGCTGCCAGCACTGCCAGTGATTAACGACCAGCTCCACACACAGCACATCCTTATTCATTACCACACACGTCACATACTTGCATGTTCGCCATCGCACACACACACATCCTGTTTCATTATGGTAGACGTCCACATAGGGGATGGTCTGGAGTTGGAAGGCAGAGGTGAGAGGGGGGAGAAAGATGGATGGGTGCAGCGTAGCCACTGAAACACAAGTGCATCTCCAAACACTCCGTTCATTCTACAATATCTTTCGTCCATTTTCTACCACTGAGCATCTTTCTATTCAACCCTAACTCAATTTCTCCTTTAAGGAAATAGGTCTACTTTCTTGCATCCAAGGTTTCTCACAACACTTGACCTCAGTGTCTTCCTACCTCAAGTCCAATGTGTGTGTGTGTTTCAGATACCTGAGATACCAGCCTCTCATCAGGTCAATCAGAACGGACAAGAGAACCCCAGAGGGGCAGTGTCGAAGGAGAGGTTTTTTTTCTTTCCTGGCAGCAACAGGGGTGCCGTGGTAACTCGATAAGACAGATGTGTCTTCTTAAAAATGCGTCACAAGATACGAACAATCCCAGAGCTGGAGGAACAATTAAATATGTATATACAATAAATTACTGCTGCTTAATTTTTGTTTGACAAAACAATTTCAAATTAAGGTCCAATTACTATAATTTCAGAAGCTTTTAACTCAACACATTTCACAGACAACATCACTGGATGGATTTGGTAAAGCAAAGCAACATTTTGCCTCAAGCTAATTTGACTGCCCCACCATGTTTATTTTCCCAAAATAACTAATGACTTTAGCTGTAAGCTAATTAGCAACCAACACACCAAATGTTGTGGGAGTGAGTTTGTGTATCGTTGAATGAACTCGCCATCATCTGTAGTTCTTTGTTATTTTTGTCAATTTGCTCTCCTTTTTATCTCATGTGTTATACATTTGCCTCAAACACCCTCACATCAATTTACCAACTTTGTGCTAGTGTTAATTGTGTTAATTGTTTCTGTTTTTCTTTTTTGTCTTAGTTTGATGTCAAATTTTCTTCAAATTGTGTTATTCTAGGCATGTTTTAGTTGACCAAAGTCAGGGCATTTTAGTCTTTGTCATGGGAAACTGCAACTATTTTAGTATTGGGTAAGGGTTAGGGTGACTCAATGAAATCAGTCAATGACTCATCAGTCTTTTTAAGTCATCAGAACATATTGTACACTTCAGTGTAGCTGCAATTTATAATCAGATACCATCCCACCAACAATAAGTAATTAAAGAGGGTATAACTTGAATTCTTGTTTTCCAAATGCTTGTTTGTTCCCAGTGCTCCAGGATTATTTTCTTTCTGACAACAAACTATCCAAAGATTTCTCAGCAAAGCCATGCAGCCCAGTTGCTCTCCATTCTACATCTGCTGTCTCTAGTCGTGCCCACTCTTTAACTTCTCACCATCCATTGTCACGATTGCAACAAACCAGTTAAACGTTGCCTTCCTCTTTGTCTGGGTTTCGCACTTGGGTCCAACTATCAACTTTGGTAAGTGACACTCTTACACTTGCCCTATTTGGAGTAAAACAACATTCCTCATACATAAACAACAGAATATGTTATGTGTTAATGACAAAACAACATAAATTACTTTTGGAGAATAACAACAAAAAGGTGCTCTTCATTGTGAATGTGGTAAGACAACAAAACGTATTTGTAAGGTAAATGACATAGGGTTAGGCTTACATTATATACATGGCATGATTTAAGTAATTCAGTTAAAATAAGTCAGTTATACAAGGCCCATCAGAAGTGAGAAGTGAGGCCTAACCCTAAACCACCCTAACATCCTCCACTTGGCAGCAACAGATAACTTGTCACGATATTTACAAAATATAACAGTATAACACTATGTTATCTAACTGAAAACCTCCTTTTCTTTTAATTGCCCACTTGGGGGTAACCACTCAAATTGAAAACCCGCCATTATTAATAATACTTTGTGGGTATGTCTCTGCAAGTAAGACCTTGCACATTACATATTGAATCAATACTTCACACCAAAAATATTGATCGGACCAGCTTTAAATAAAAGTATTCTTTATATTTCTTGCAAGATGATTGGGAGAACACCATCTATTTATATGCTGTCAGATTTCTGAAAGTGTTTAACTCATACTTAAAAGTCAGTACATTGGTGGCTTCTAAGTTTTACAATTGCTTGAAAGATTTTGAAAATCATTGAATAACCTGGCCCCACTTTTCAGACATTTTTGAGGTGATTGAGTATGTCGAGAAATTGTTCACATCATTCAGGCGTATTAGATTTGTTAATAGCAACTTCCTCAAATTCTTTACATTTTCCTTGTTTTCCCAAGGACTTTAAAGGTCACATGTCATGGCCATTTCCACTGATCATAATTCCATTGTTGTGGTCTACTAGAATATATTTATACTGTGCAATTTTCCAAACTCACATTGGTTTCGCATATAGCATCTCTGTAAAGTATGTGTATTCACTCTCTCCACTAAACGGCTCGTTGCAGCTCTTGCCCCCCCCTCCCTGTGAGCCCAGTGTGCTCCGATTGGTCGGGACCAGTCGGGACGTTGTGAATAGCACTAAGCTCCGTGGAGGTGTTGTTTCCTTGTTTAGCGATACACAGCGAAACACAGCCAAACTCACCCTGAGCACACACAAAGTCACAGCCGAAGTAAAAACAATAAGTGTGGCTTGATATTGAGTAAGAAAAAGGTAAACGCTGTGAGAATGGGTCTGCAGAGAGAATTTCGCCGCGATCCCAACTGTCTGTTATCAGCCTGCAGCCAGAGAGGAGAAATCAGCAGAGCTGCATGCACTGAGTGTGTGAGGAAGTCCGTGGATTGGTCAATTTGGACCAATCAGCGGGGGCTTAACGTAACGGCTCCGCGGACGTAACGTAACGGCTCCACGGATTGGTCCATTTCGTTCCGGGGACGACATGACATGATGTACCCAGAAGAATCAAATGGACAGTGACGTATCTCCAACGAGGCGTTTTGGGGAGGTATTTTCTGTTTTAGAGTTTTACACCCTACATGGTGTACTTTGAGGGTTTTGACTCTGCAGACCGTTTACATGCATAAAAACCTTCATAGCACACAAGGGGACGGGTAATAACCGGAAAAGCATGACATATCACCTTTAACAAAAAAGCATAGGGGAGACAGCATCAAGTGTCCTTATTCTCTGGAAGAATATGCCTGAGGATCTAAGGGACTCCACATCTGAGGATACTCATACTAAAACTAAAACCTTAAGACATACCTTATTTTACGTATTACTTAAATGTAGGGTAGGTAATTCACTTCAGAAACACTTTTTGTTATATTCCATGGAATAATCTTAACATCCCGATAGCAATGAACACATGTAATGCTTTGACAATAAACATATACAAATATGTTATTATCTGCCTCGGCCAACGGCAGATAATTGGATGGCCTACCTGCCTGTCAGCCTTCCATCTCGTGCACAAACTTATCTCGTGCCCTCATTGGTCATGTGCACGTTCGTGTGTGTTGGAGGAGGGGCTAAGGAAGTCTGAAGGAAGGGGCAGATTTTGTGTACTTTCAAATTCTAGCTTACTCAAGCTGCTTTCTCCATTCCTACCTACCCTACCTTTAAAGAGCAACTTGCAGGTTAGAGACACCAGTGACTAAATGTATAGGAAAATGATGAATACACTAGATTTTCAAAAAAATATACACGACAGTGACATCTGGCTTCGTTTTAGTAAGACATTTTCACTTCCTCATAAAAAAGCCTCCGCACGTGACCTCCCGCGCCGCGTGTGACGTAACATGGGGGAGAGCGGCCGGTCTAACGTATGAATAAACATGGATCACAATGCTAGTTTTGACACAGAAGAGGTTGAAAATATATATTCGAATGCATATGATTATAATTGTGAGCCTGCTATAGGCGTCCAAGAGACCACGAGCAGCCAAGGATTAGAAGAAATAACGGCCATCGGAGAGAAATGGAGCTTTGGTGTGTGGAGAACCAGTGGAGAACAGAGCAGCTGTCTTGGTGAGTGACCGGCGTTGGCTACAGTTAATGTTAGCTAACGTCAGTCACATCCAGAGTTCCCGTTAGCCGGTAATTACCGGACTGCGACTGGTAAAATATGCTGAAGACTGGCAAATCTAAATCTCTCTGGTCAAAGTGTCTCGTTATTCTCTACTAATAGTTCATTAAAGACTGTATATTATGGCTATTTTGCACATCCCTTTCAAGATTTTCAAAGGTTTATTGACATATCATATACACAACTACGGTGTAGTTATGCAATGAATGAAACACTTGGGTCACAGGTTCCTCAACAGTGCATTACAAGACATCTATCAATATGTGTGTACCTCCACCATTAAACATATTCATATTCTGCACATTTCTTATTCTATCTACATACATAACAGTATAATTAATATGTATAATATCAGTTAAAATAAGTGCTTCAACATAGTTAACATTGCAGGAAAGCAATATATTAGACGTTAAGTACTTTGTCAGGCTTAATATTTATCTGTAGATAGATACCCCCAAAGTGTTTTTCTTATTTAAAAGAAGACCTTAATCTGTTATTTAATGTTTAAATAAAGGTTAATTCGTTTTTCTGTTTTGCACCTCCTCCTATTAATATATTTGTACATCCTGCACTAAACTGTTTTATTGTAGAGATCACTTATAGTATCTTCTTGATTTTTTATATTCTATATTTCTATCACAGACCTTCTACTTTCCCCCTATGAAAGTATGTACTCTTCATATTTGTATTCAAATATTCAAATAATATTTGATGAAAAAAATATTAAGAGTACATTATTGTTTTTATGTGTTATAAAAACAATAATTCAATAACGTGCTTTAACCACCATGCGGTGCACACAGCCATAATAACTTTGTATTATTAGTGTAGGACACGTTTTATTCATGCTTTCACATAATTTTACAGCATATTGCTATACTATTTCAGACTCAGTATTTACATTCTTACATTCAAAGAAAATCAGTAATATCTTTAAAAACTACAGTCCTTTTATATCAGCTGTGCACCGTTATGGTGTAAATATAACCTATCTGTGAATTAGATCAAATGTAAAAGTCAGCCGAATTAGTGTTGATACTGCAAGGAGACGTATTGTGTGAAGAGAAATTGAAGATGTTGTTTAATTGTTGATATATTTATGATCCACGTCAAATATTCAGTTTCGGCGGCATTTTCTCAGTTTTTCCAAAGGTCTTCTCATCAGGGCTCTATAAATAAAGAACTACGGCAGATCTGTAATATACAATGCAGCCGAACCGTGTATTACAATGCCGTTATGTGATGACTTTCAAAGAGAAAAGCAAGAACACTCGGAATTAAGTATTATTTTATTCTTTTAAAATGATTTCATATCATATAAACACCAAATCCCAGCATGCATTGCAGCTAAAACATCCAATAAGCGAGCTTAAAACCATAGCTGAGGATCTTGGGTAATCGCTCAAAATGCCTACGTCTGTTTCCGGTTATTTTTATTTTGAAATTCAGTTCCTGACGGACGCCAAAAAAGCCCGAGATTATGGAATTAAAAGCAATGATAATTGTGTGTTATTGGTGAGTAAATAACAGTGTGTTATTTTGAAAAGAATAACACATTTATTTTCAATATTTACATAAATACATAATTATTTTAACAAATAAAATAACAAAAAACATAACAAATACAAAATAAAAGGTTTGAAAGACAGCCATGCCCAGCATGGGCCTGGAGAGCTACAGAGTCCATTGGGGGAAGAGGGGGGGTGGGATGTGGGGAAGAGGAAGAGCAGCCATGTTAACAGTGTTATGTCTACAGATGTAATATGTAACTCAACATTAGCCATGACAGTCTGGGCTTAGCAAGGGCTTTAGAATACATACTCTAAAGGCCAAATCCAAAGACAGTGATACTGACATTTTAGCAGTTCACAGTCTTTATGGGTGGTCTTTCAGGCAATTGGCTGGTGACTTAAAAAAAATATCATTTCCCCTAGGGGTGAAATTAACTCCATCTCGCAAAAACAGCCCAGGACTGTCATGTCTAATGTTGGAGTGGTCAACAATGGCACCATTTAGGCTATGAACAAAAGAAGCCATCACACTGTTAACAAACTTCCGGGCCTTGTCAATTTTGACAGGATTTGCACCAGCCCTCCACCGGCGCCTCTGGGAGAGCATGATCTTCATGCCAGGGTGCCGATGGTGAAGCTGGTGCAGGTCCTCCTTCATCTGGTTCAGCAACTGAACACTGGGCACATCCCCCAAGTCATTGCCGCCACAGTGGATGAGGAGGACATCCGGGACTGCTCTTCCTCGCAGGGAGTAGGAAAAGAAAGGGAGGACACCTCTCCAGCGCAGTCCACCCCAACCGAACCAGCACACCCTCAGGTTGAGGCCAAGGTTGCTGCCGATGGTCTCTGTAGCTCTCTGGGCTCCACGCCGGACATAGCTGTCTCCGATTATCCATACAGTCACTATGGGAGGAAAATAAATGAGAGTAACAAATGCTTCAGATAATGAGGAATATCAAATTAAGTATAAAGGGTTGCTCATTTTGTTCCTTTGACAATAACATACAACATAACTATGAAATCACACCTGTATGGTTAAAAGAGAGCAACACCTCAAAAAACAGATTAACAGCACACAGTTTATATATATATATATTTATATACTGTGTGCTGTTTATCTACAATTGTGCACACATCTATATGTATAGTATGTTTGTGTGTAATGTCAACCATCTGAAGTCATGTAAAGTAAGCCAGGACCATCAACTTACAGGTTGTGCAGTTTGGCGTGGAGGAGGTTGCAATCTTCTTTTTTCTTCATGCTGAAATAAATAAAAGCACCTTTCTTTTTCTACAGTCATATTTCATTAATCACATTTAATTCACGCAACACTGACCATATCTCTGCTAGTTTACAAAGTTTAGTTAAATGACATTTATATTTGAAAAACGGTGAAGCACTTAAAAAACAATTGTATAGTGTAGGTTCAAGAACATTTAAATCAAAAGGACAAGTTTTGTAAAGTTACAGGGTATCTTACCTTCAGAATATGCCGGGAACGAGGAGCAGTGACCGCAAGCTGGGTTGTTAGCATAGGTTGTTAGCTTAATACTGTGAGCATGTTAGCTTAGCTTCTTAGCCTGAGCTAGGTCTGGAACGTCACGCTCGGTGGCAGCAGGTCCCGCCCTGTCCCGCCTCGGCTCCACCTCAGCACCGCCTCTTTGCCCTTATTTGGAGCAGGCTAGAGAAGGCGGGAGTTAGACTCTGACGTCACTGTTGAGCCGTTAGTGGCCGACTCCGCCTACTAAGGGCTTCACGGCAACTCTGCAGAATCCTATGGGTGACGTCACGGACCCTACGTCCATTTATATATACAGTCTATGAATTAAACCAATAAATAAAAGCAAGGATAATTGAGTGTTATTGGTGACTAAATCTGAGGCCATGGTTCTCAGCAGGAAACCGATGGACTGTCCACTCCAAGTAGGGAATGAGTCCTTACCCCAAGTGAAGGAGTTCAAGTATCTCGGGGTCTTGTTCTCGAGTGAGGGAACAATGGAGCGTGAGATGGGCCGGAGTTGAGCCGCTCCTCCTTCGCGTCGAAAGAAGCCAGTTGAGGTGGTTCGGGCACCTAGTTAGGATGCCACCTGGGCGCCTCCCTAGGGAGGTGTTCCAGGCACGTCCAGCTGGGAAGAGACCAAGGGGTAGACCTAGGACCAGGTGGAGGGATTATATCTCTTCGCTGGCCTGGGAGCGCCTTGGGATCCCCCAGTCAGAGCTGGTTGATGTCGCCAGGGAAAAGAAAGTTTGGGGCTCTCTGCTGGAACTGCTACCCCCGCGACCCGACCACGAATAAGCGGGAGAAGATGGATGGATGGATGGATGGTGAGTAAATAACAGTGTGTTATTTTGAAAAAAATAACAAATTAGAAGGAAAAAAAGATTTAAAAAATACAGATTTCAGTATCCTGAGGCTCTGAGCCCCATTTATTTTCCTCACAGACGGCAACAAAAGTCCGAAATTATACGATTTCAAATAAAAGCAATAACTGTGGCTTGATATTGAGTAAGAACATGTTTTTATGAACCACACAGCTTCCGGTCTTCCTCGACCCGACCGGAGAAAAAGACGTGCTGCAGGCAGTAGAAATACATTGCTTTTAAAAAAAGGGGCAAATCGTGTTGGTGAACACGAATCAATAGATTAAAAATCGTGTTGGTGAACACGAAATGCCGTGAGACTGGGTTGAATAAGCAGGTAGTCATATTATTAGCTAGAACTAGCTGGATCTGATCGATATGGACATAAACGCGAGTAAAGTCTAATCTGACGGGACAGAGAGATCAGCTGCTGCTGACGAGTCGACATACAGCTCTACATAATCACATGCAGCGGTGAGCGGAGCAACACACACTTCAGGTTAGAATATCACACGTAGCTATATTAATTGCCTCTCAAACTACCGTAACTAGTTATAGATATGTTTAGTTTTACTGATCCGCGAGCTGCATGATGCTGACGGGCTGTCAGGAGAGGGAGAGTGCTCCGTTTATTATTCCCGTGTTATTGTAAGTTACTGTTTCACTTTTTAAAAAGGGGGATCAGAGGGTGTGTGCCAATTACAGAGGCATCACACGACTCAGCCTCCCCGGGAAAGTTTACTCTAAGGTACTCGATTGTCGAACCTCAGATTGAGGAGGAACAATGCGGATTCCGTCCTGGTCGTGGAACGACGGATCAGCTTTTTACTCTCGCAAGGATCCTGGAGGGGGCCTGGGAGTACGCTTATCCGGTCTACATGTGTTTTGTAGACTTGGAGAAGGCGTATGACCGAGTTCCCAGGGAGTTACTGTGGGAGGTGCTGCGGGAGTATGGGGTGAGGGGGTCTCTACTCAGGGCCATCCAATCTCTGTACTCCCAAAGCGAGAGCTGTGTCCGGGTCCTCGGCAGTAAGTCGGACCCTTTTCCGGTGAGGGTTGGCCTCCGCCAGGGCTGCGCTTTGTCACCAATCCTGTTTGTAATATACATGGATCGGATTTTGAGGCGTAGTCGTGGGGGAGGGGGTCTGCAGTTCGGTGGACTAAGAATTGCACCACTGCTTTTTGCAGATGATGTGGTTCTAATGGCTTCATCGGTCTGCGACCTTCAGCACTCACTGGATTGGTTCGCAACAGAGTGTGAAGCAGCTGGGATGAGGATCAGCACCTCCAAATCTGAGGCCATGGTTCTCAGCAGGAAACCAATGGACTGTCCACTCCAAGTAGGTAATGTGTCCTTACCCCAAGTGAAGGAGTTCAAGTATCTCGGGGTCTTGTTCTCGAGTGAGGGAACAATGGAGCGTGAGATGGGCCGGAGCAGCGGGAGCGGTACTGCAGTCGCTTTACCGCACCGTTGTGACGAAAAGGGAGCTGAGCCAGAAGGCAAAGCTCTCTGTCTACCGGGCCATTTTCGTTCCTACTCTCACCTATGGTCATGAAGGATGGGTCATGACCGAAAGAACGAGATCGCGGATACAAGCGGCCGAGATGGGTTTTCTCCGCAGGGTGGCTGGTGTCTCCCTTAGGGATAAGGTGAGAAGTTCGGTCATCAGGGAGGGACTCGGAGTTGAGCCGCTCCTCCTTCGCGTCGAAAGGAGCCAGTTGAGGTGGTTCGGGCACCTAGTTAGGATGCCACCTGGGCGCCTCCCTAGGGAGGTGTTCCAGGCACGTCCAGCTGGGAAGAGACCAAGGGGTAGACCTAGGACCAGGTGGAGGGATTATATCTCTTCGCTGGCCTGGGAGCGCCTTGGGATCCCCCAGTCAGAGCTGGTTGATGTCGCCAGGGAAAAGAAAGTTTGGGGCTCTCTGCTGGAACTGCTACCCCCGCGACCCGACCACGGATAAGCGGGAGAAGATGGATGGATGTACACTTTTCAATAATGTAGTTCATCTACTATCATTAGTTTGTTTAATATCGAATCATATCAATTTGTTTTAAGGCACAATAAATAACAAAGAAGACCTTTGACCGGCACTTTTCTCATTTTGTCCGGAATATTTAAACTTTAACGGACATGTTGACCGGCGAAAAAATATTCTAACGGGAACTCTGGCCATATCACAACATTGTACAGTTAGCTATCATATATCAGGCTATAACTAAGTAGTATTGATAATATAGTAACGTTACTGGCAGTAGTGATGGCAGTTTGACACTGAAGCTTCGAACGGAGCTTCAACCCTGGACTTCCTATTCCATAGAAGCAGTGCTTCGAAGCTTGCTTCAAATCACGTGACATGTGACGTCCGAAGCAGCAACTGCTTCATTTCCTGAATGAATCACTTGACTGGTTCACGGTCCATTCACGAGATTCAATGCACTACCTCGTCTCGATTCTGACAGGTGACAGGTTGAAACAGTTTCAAATTTGAGTGCTTCAACACTTTATGACCGCTCTAAACAATGCGCAATGTGTGGGTTGTTGTCGTAGTTTGCGTTGTTGCTGTTGAGTTGTTGTTGGTATTGCATTTTATATCATTATAGAGCAAGCCAGGAAGAAAGATAGGACATTCTGGCCCGGGAAACACTTCGAAATGTGGAGAAGTTGTGAACAAAAAAACAATTATCAGTAATATAAAAACAGTTAAATATTTCAAGGAATAGATAGCCCAGTGGGTACAGCCGGCGGCCCGAATGCGGCGATGTCCTCCGCGCTGCTGGTTCAAAGCCTGGAATGGATGTACTTTAATCATTGCTTTTCAACTTTAATAACTGCTAAAAGGCCCTCTCCTCCCAACATTTTTTTCCAGCACTCTCTAGTCTCTTCTCAATAACCCAATACACACAATTATCAATCTTTAATTGCAAATAGAACATGATATTCAGACTTAGTGTGTGTGTGCATCGAATATTTTTCAAGACAAAGATACGTTAAACCCACTGCATCCTTGCACTTCGCCAGGATAGGTCGCTGTAACTGAAGCTTCGAGAAATGAACCTATTTCCGACACAATTGTCCAAGTGGTTCAATGCTTCATTCAAAGCATCATTTTGCCATCACTAACTGGCAGGACTGTTGATACTGATCCATAACAGAAACTAATGCGCAAGTATCAGCCGTATCTCGCGTTACCTAATGCAACTCCACACTACGGTGCTGTGTACCGGAGGGGAGACGATCTGGCGGAGAAAGGTTGTGGAGCCTCCGTTGATATGCCGTTGTAAATGGCTTGATGGAAAGCAGGTGTGTAGTCGGGGAGGGTGCACAGCTGATTGCAGCAGGTGAGTGGAGGTTGAGCCGGGAGCCAGGAGTGACAGCCACCACCAAACAACACAGACAGGGGGAAACAAACAAATACAAAGGAGACGGCTGGAGCAGTACAGCCACCACAGCGTTACCTAATGCAACTCCACACTACGTCTTACGGTGCCGTGTACCGGAGGGGAGAGGGAGAGCAGCGAAGGGGGGAGAGAAGCGAAGGGGGGCAGAGAGATGTCATCATCATCATCATCATCATCATCATCATCATCATCATCATCATCATCATCTTTATTTAAACAGACTCTTGGTCCATTATTACAAAACATACAACACTCAAATATAAATTAAAAAAGGCAGTTATACCAATGTTTCCACATAGGTGACTGGTATCGTACAGTACTGAAACACGGATTTGAGAGCAGCATAATGAGTAATGAGAAACATTCAATCGACAGATGAATTTGTACATCAGATTTCTCAAGAGAGCATGGAACGTGTTGACTCGTGCATTACAGAACATTTCACTTGCACTGCACCACCTTGGTTTTCTAAGCAGTATACGCAAACAGTAGGGGTGTAACGGTACACGTACCCGTACCGAAATTATTCGGTACGGGCCCTTCGGTTCGGTACACGTGTGTACCGAAGTGTACCGAACGAATATAACGTTAAACGTAAACAAATTGAGAACGTGAACAACTTCTTGGAAGTAATCTCAGGTGCTGCGTCGCAGCATTCAGAGTAATTTGCTCCCATTGTGTTCAACGCGTCATAGAGCGAGCAAGTCATTTCATTGGACTAGCTGGTCAGAGGGATGCGTTCAAATGTAGTCAGTAATTTGTGGAACTGTCGAAATGGCGAACGCAGATAAAGTTGAGCTCGAAAATCCTGCAGCATCATTGAAGTCTCCGGTTTGGGAACATTTCTGTTTCACAGTTACGTACAAGGATGACGGACAAAGACAGGTGGACCGAACCAAAGCTGTTTGTCGGCATTGTTCAACTAAAATTGGTTACGCGGCTGGCAATACATCAAACTTGCACACTCATTTGAAAAGGCATCACCCGAACGTGAATATCACCGGTACCAAAAGACTGAAGTGCAAACCCAACTCCCACTAGCATTTAAGCCTCCACCACTCGCAAAAACTTCAGACCGAGCCAAAGCTATTACAAACGGCAAATATCCTTATGTTGCCATGTTAGCAAAGTGCTACCTGGCTGTATCTGCTACTACCTCTGTCCCTAGCGAGAGGGTGTTCTCCACGGCAGGAGACATTATTAGTGCCAGCTGATCTGCCCTTTCGGCAAGCAATGTGGACAAGTTCATCTTTCTTTAAAAAAACATGAAATGACAAGCAAGTCCTAATGTCAAACTGGCTGCTTAGGTACTAGTACAGTACGAATACAGATTATTTCAGTTCATCGAAAAGCTGCACCTTAATGTTTATTTTATTATATTTTATATTTATTAGAGTGAATATTCATAGTTTAATAATAATTAAAAACCCAAAACTAATATGTTATGTTTTGTGAGTACTAGTACAGTAAAGTTCAAATACAGATTATTTCAGTTCATCGAAATGCTGCACCTTAATGTTTATTTTATTATATTTTGTATTTATTTGAGTGAATACATTATTCACAGTTTAATAATAATTAAATGTTATGTTTTGTGATTTTTTCTGCTGTACCGAAAACGAACCGTGACCTAAAAACCTAGGTACGTACCGAACCGATATGTTTGTGAACCGTTACACCCCTAGCAAACAGTCATTATATGCAACCTGGAGCTTCCGGAGGCTCGCCTTCTTATACTTGACCCACAAGGGGGCAGTATAGAGAGGAGTGCAATAAGCTCTAAAGAGGTTCACCTTAACCTTATCTGAACACCAAGAGAATTTTCTAGCCAACATGTTGGCTTGTATATGACACGCCGCTGTCTATACATGTCATAAGCATCAGCCATTTCATCTGTGATGATACTTAGTGTTACAGCAAACAGACAGCACCTGTCCTGACAGATAGAATGTTGGAAAACAAAGGTTCTTATCCCCTTTTGCTCTGCAGATTATTACAGCGCTCTTCTTAGCATTGTATTTAACGTCAAATTTGACTCCGTAATCAGAACAAATATTTATCAACTGTTGAAATCCAGCACTGCTTGGAGAAACAATTGCCAGATCATCAGCATACATAAGATGGTTTACAATCACATGACCAATCACACACCCTGTTTTACAGACACTTAAATCATCTGATAGATCATTCATATAGATATTAAAAAGGCATGGTGAGAGGAGCTTCCCCTGGCGGACTCCATTACCAACACCAAATGGCGCCGAGACTGCATTCCCCCATTTTATCCGCATGCTCTGGTTGGCATACCAATAAGCCGGGATCCTAATTATACTGTTGGGCACACACCTTTGTCTCAATTTAAAAAAAGGTTTATGATGGTTAACTCGGTCAAAAGCCTTAGAGGCATCAATAAAACCAATCAGAACAGTGGAATTCTGTCTTCTATATGTTTCTACCATTTCCTTCAAAGCATAGATGCATAGCTCAGTACCCCTTAGCAAAAACATCTATAACATCCTATATAATCCTATAGAATCTTGTAGAAATCTATAGCATGTTATAGAACATAGTCGTATTTGTAAGCCATGCTAAAGAATTCTATAGAATACTATAAAAATCGCTAGATCATTCTGTAGAATACTATACATTTGTACTTTTCTATAAACTTCTATAATTAAAACTATAACATCTAAAGCATTCTATAGGACATAGGACTCATGACAGATCTATAGAAATGTGTAGAAATCTATAGCATTCAAAGAAAACATGCATGACATTTTCTCTCTGATATGCTACACTAAATGCTATAGAATTCTATAGAATGAGTCTTTAAATTGGAATAGAGAAAATCATAGTAATCTACATCATTTTGTGGAACTGAGCTGCTTTGCAAAAGCTGCACGGGTAGATCCCTTTGAAATCTTTACAACTGTATACTGGATTATGTGCCCAATTAAATTATGTAACCTGTACATAACCATATACAACCATACAACATATTGGAATGGAACTCTAAACTGAATGAATGTCACTGTCCTTGTATTCTGATGTAAATGCTCCAGAATTTCTGTGACTGCATCTGTACGTATACGTTGATCACTTTTGATAACTAATTATCTGTTACAACTGGAGATTAAAGCTAAGTGACATATAACAATATCTATTGTTAGTGTGAGTCTGTTATAAACAACAAATTGGAGTCTGCAGTATTCTACTCTGTTTTGCAGTCTATTATACACTGTAAAAAAAGATTGTAATTTTACAGGAAATAACTGTAAATGTTTATAGTAATTATCATGTTTTTTTAAATAACTTGCAAAATCCTGTAAAATGGCAGATATTAACTATAAATTAACAACCCAAAACATTATTTTAAGTATTTTGACAATAACCACAAATAACGTTTATTTCCTTTTTTTTTTTACAGTAAATGTACTATATAATATTTACAGTATTTTTGCACTTTCAGAAAATACATGCAGATGTACGTAAAATAAAAAGTATTATCTGTAATTAAATATGTAACTCGTAATATAAAAGTGTATTACTGTTATAAGACTTTAAGATTCTGACTCTTAATGGCAGTTTGTGATTTTGAGGCTATTTCAGTGAAACAAGGCTGTTTTGAACATTTGACTGATGTATGCTTAATTCTCTGAGAAAGTTACTGAAAGATACACTTTTGTGTTTAAAAGCTCGTAAGTAGATAATGAAGTACTTTGTCAGTAGATGTTTGACTCTTAATGGCAGTTTGTGATTTTGATGCTTGAAACAAGGCTGTTATGAACATTTGACACTCGCCAAAACCACAAAACTTGCCAGACATGATCATGGGGGCATTAAGATCTTTAAACTATTAATACCCTCTTCAAAGAGAATTCCTTGTAGTTAATAAAATAATTAAAAAACATTAGTTCATAAAAGTCAGATTCCTACAAAGATACAAACAGGCGCAGGGCAATAATAGACAGTCACCTGAATTAATTTTGTTTCCTGACCTTTTTATTTTAATTTTTTACATTTTGTAACAATCTTTAAACATTTGTAGAGAACAAACACTGTGGTTAAAATGAGTGTCTTTATGACGTCTCTCACACCGTTAGTATTTTTCACAAAATTCATTTTAAAACACATCATCTTAATACAGAGATAACACATTTTCGTAAGACAACCCCGACACTCTTTTACATAGGTGGAAAAACACAATGCTTTTCTTTGAGGGGTCCTTAGTTTTAAATGATCTGGTGAGGAGGGTGTGACTTGTTATGTTGAGTGGGAGGCGGAGTCCTCTGCAAAAGTGAGAGTATTTTTCACCAGTATAATGTCCATCGATTTCTGACTCTGTTTAAAAAAGTTCTTTATGCTTTGTAGCTTTTCCATCAATCATTTGTAGCCAAGCAGTCAAAGGCACCCGCAAGGATGTCTGAAAAACCCTGCATGTAGAGTTGAAATACTCCAAAACAAAATCATCAGAGGGGTCCTTCCCCAGCGTCACCAACCGGCTTGGGCGGTAATACCATCGCCCCGATGGTCCGCTTTTAGTTTCCCAGACGGTGCTTGTCAGGACTCTTCTTACTTCTGTCGGCAGGGGAATATCTCCTTCTTCCTCCACATTGAGGGGCAGCGGTGCAAACTCTTCTTTGAACTCGCATGCTGTCTGCGTTTCTTTGCTTTTTACTGCAAATATCTTGTGTCACCGTATGTGACGTATGTGGCCCGGTTGTAGAGCGTCCCGAATGGCCGTATTGAAACGATTGAACGAACGGGATAAGTTGTTGATTCCCCTGGAGACTCGGATGGAGTAGATGGAGGTTGATACATATCAATGTCAGCCATATCACTGTCGAGCTTGGGTGTCCATGTTGTTGGAGAGGATGGGGGTCCTCCAGGCGTTTGCTCCAGGCTACAACTCGCGGGAAGAGACTTGTTTTTTCTCCGATCCATGGTTAGTGTTCAACGAATGTCCTTGAGGGGTCCTTACTTTTAAATGATCTGGTGAGGAAGGCGGGACTTGTTATGTTGAGTGGGAGGCGGAGCCCTCGGTAAAAGTGAGTCTTTTTCACCAGTCAAACCTTTTTTGTTGCATACAGCAAATTCTAATATTACCCCCATACAACCTCATATAACTTCATATTGGGTTTCCTTGTAGTTGTGTGAAGTAATTATAAAAAAGACAAAAGATCATGGGGGAATAGGATATTTTATTATTTCCCTCTTTACGTATTTGAAAAGTACACAACCAGGGGGAAAATATGCCACTTCCTCCCAGAGCCCCTCCTCCAGCACACATGAACGCGCGCACATGACCAAAAGAGGGCACGAGATAAGTTTGTGCACAGAGCTTTCGGCTGTAGGCGTCTGACCCCCGCACTGATGCTGCATTCGTTTCTTCACTGGCGCTCCAGACGGATGGCGGTAAGTTGTCACAGGCCTCTCGCTTATTAAAACCCATATCGAGGCGTCTCTTGGCCATTTTTCTTTTTTGAAAGGTGACTTGGTAAGTGGAAATTACTGGCTTTTTTATTTAGTTTGAGCGTATTTCTATTTTCACCTGATTCCACCCCCCACTATTTGCTGGCGTCATAGCCAAAGAAAGGGGTGGAGAAAAGGGGGAGAGGCCTGGGCTGGGAGGGGGCGGGGGGCTAGACAGTCTCACGCATAACTTCAAAGAGACACCTAGATTAACATCAAAGGCTTATAACACACCAGTGTGAAATCACACCTGCCTGTTATAAAACCTCACATCAAAGGGGCAAACATCAAAGGCTAATTAGATTAGACAACTCTGAGGGGACAGGGGCCAGCATAACTTCAAAGAGACTGCCTTAACCCTCTGGACGGTGGATAATTTTACGTAATTAAGCATATATTTTCGATTATAAGGAGTAGAAACATGATTCAGATATCCGCGGAATCGCCGGAAGGGTAGCTTTCCAGCAGTATCTCCTGTGAGACTGTAACCAGGGCACAACAGCCAATATGGCCGCTCAAAGCAGCTTGACTTTACACTGTGTGGGATTGGTGGATTTGTGTGTCCGTCAAGGAAATCTCAGCCGGCAGACATCATGGTCTGAAATGACCAATGGACATCGAGAAATCTCGGTGCTAAGGACCTACCCACCGAGTAAAAAAAACATAAACCACGTTTCTCCCATCAGTTTACGTCAGTGTGGAGAGAGAGAGAGAGAGAGAGAGAGAGAGACAGACAGAGAAAATGGCTAAAAAAAGTTGCCGACTTCACTCGAGATTTTTTTCGCTAGCAGCAGTAGAGCCTCACTCAGATGTTCAGAACCTGAAGTCTTCGACTCTTCTGAAGAAGAAGAACACAACGACAACAACAAGGATCCATTTGGACATGGGTAAGTGTAAATATTACAGACATATTACAGTAATAGTGTACTAGCAATGTGTGGGGAATACCGCGAAAATGAACAATAGGTTTATTGATATATATTTGTTATCGATAGTCATGAACTTTTTCTTGGGACAAAATAGACTCCATTAGCAAACGTTTACTCTGTGTTAACGTTATGTTGGTGTGTAAAGTGAGATTACATGTGTAGATGATTAAATTAATAATTTATTCGTACCACAACGGAGACATTTACAGTGACATGATTTTGCCATCGATTATTTTATCATACTGTTCTGTACAGATGAGACTTTGTCATAGATTTATTTATGTGTGCCTGTTATTATTTTACCGTCCTGTACAGATGAGACTTTGTAATCAGATGTAGCCTATGTATATGTGTGTCTGTGATTTTATACTGAATGTAAAGTAACTGGAAATACCTGTGTGTGTGTGTGTGTGTGTGTGTGTGTGTGTGTGTGTGTGTGTGTGTGTGTGTGTGTGTGTGTGTGTGTGTGTGTGTGTGTGTGTGTGTGTGTGTGTGTGTGTGTGTGTGTGTGTGTGTGTGTGTGTGTGTGTGTGTGTGTGTGTGTGTGTGTGTGTGTGTGTGTGTGTGTGTGTGTGTGTGTGTGTGAGTGTGAGTGTGTGTGAGTGTGTGTGTGAGAGAGATCGAGAGAGACTCCTTTTCCAACCTCCCAAACTTTATTTTTATGTGTGCATTGTTATTTGTGCTTGAGCAACATTTTACTTGAACTTTATTTCAATGAAATTAGTTGTAATTATTGTCCTACATTTGTATTTGTTTTACAGAGATGTTTCAAAGCTGTCTGGGCCTAGTGGCCCACAGGCGGCGTTTATCCAGCAGCCACAACATCCATCTGTGCCGGCCCCCAGGTCAAGATCTACTGTGGCTCAAGGGCCTTCACCAGAGCCATCACCACCAAGGACCAGCAGACCAGCATCACTACAGCTGCCTCCACCTCCATCTGCGGCTGCCACCAGGTCAAGATGCACCTCAGCACAAAGGCTCCACCACAGCCATCACCTTCAACCCAGCCAGCAAGGAGGTCTCATGGAGGTCTCGTATAGCACTTGTACACCCCACCTACACAGCAGCCCATGCACCATCACCCCCACCTACACAGCAGCCAGATCCACTGTCTTGGAAGACAGACAAAGACCTTGACACTGTCTTGACATTTATAATGAATAGTTGGTTGAAAGTTCTGATGTTCAATATTGTAAATAGTTAGATTTTCCAGTTTCTTATATTTATATAAATAGTTGGTTGAAAAAAACATATTTATAATAAATTGTTGGTTGAAAAAAAAAGGTTTAATGCTCAATTTGTGTTTGTACACATCACATGCCCCTTGGTATGTAATATGAAGTCATTATTCAGTCCCGATGTATCTCAGTCCCTGCTGTGGTGAAAATAGAGTGATAAACACCTGTTTTACTCAAAATTCGAATACATTTGTTTTCATTTTAGACATGAATTACACATTTATATACAGTGTAATTCAAATATTTCACTGCTTTTGTGATCCTAAGACTTTGGTAACCAAATCTGAAACACCAAAACATTTCGATCACATGAGTAAATTTGTGTTTTCACAAGAGTTTTGAAGATTTTCCGAAAATCGGATGTAACATTTTAAGCTTTTGAGCTACTTATCTCATCAAACAGTGCTCTAAGGTGAGTAATTTGCATATATAGCAATACCAGAGATTGTCCTGAACATTTTGATATTTAACACATGGGGTGCCATGTGAGAAGAAATACATTTAAAAGGGGATTTAAGAAAACATCAAAAATTCGAGAAAATACCCTTAGACTCCAGAGGGTTAATCAACACATCAAATAATTAGACAACAAAGGGGGGCTTTTCACACCTACCTGTTATAACACCCATCAAAGGATCTCGAACAATGGGAGGCGGGACTTAGCTCATTAACATAATTGTACCCAATCGCATCAAAGAATCTCGAAAATGGGAGGCGCGACCTAGCTCATTTGCATAATTGGGGGCGTGTCACATGTCACTTTTTGCATGCATACTAATGACACGAAAGGGACATCCTTACTACTATCCTTCACCGACACCGGACCATCCTGGCCTGAGCGCTCCCACAGGCAGTTTCAGCGTCACTTGGTACAGCCAGTCCTCCACCATGACTCGGCTCCAACTGGCGTTCTACGGCAGCAACTCTGCTGTCCTTGGTCGCAGCCACAGCACGCAGGTCCTCACCGATATCTGCCTGAACTTCCACTACGTGTCTTAATGCGCAAACCTCGCTGTGCAGTCGCTCCATATTGCTCAGCAGGTTGGACCCATCAAGGTTGTTAAACGTAACAGGCGGCAGCTCATCCAGGTAGTGGGAGACAAAACGGGGGATGTTTTCACCGCATTCATTTAGCACTTTTAGGCAGCTTTTGATATTGTTTGCATCCTTCTGGTTGCCTTTAAAGGCCACACACCGCTGCTTGGTTTCAGGACAGAGTTCAAACAACGTCTTTTTTGAAGTCTCGATCCATTCGGAATCGAAGGTGTTAGAGGCTACAAGGACTAGCTCGTCCTGGGTCATACAGTCTTGTATATTGTAGGTTTTAGTCGAGGCCAGTGGTTTGAATCAGGAGCTACCGAGCCACGACACACACCATCAGCCATCTTGGATCTGGATTCAGCGTACAAGATGTAATACGGTTTCCTGATAAAGCTGTGGAGAGTATGTGCTGCAGGGAGGTGGATGCACAACGCACCCAGGAACGAAAGCTAGCTCCGGTCCTTTTCCCGTGAGGGAAACTGTGGACTCGATGTCCTGACAGGCTGGAGTTTGTGCAACCTGCACAAACTCCAGCTCACCATGATTACAAATGGTGAAATGCAATGTAAAATTACCGAAAAAATACCAGCTCACTAAATCACAACCGCTCAAACCAACTACAAACTACTACCGCGGATTGGGCAGAGAAGGAGTCCGAGAAAGTTGCTCCCCCATGTGACGTAATATGAGGCGTTTAACGTTAAAAAAAAGCAGTTTTTAGTAGCCGAGCTCAAAACGGCTCCTTTCCCTCTGAATTCCTGCCCTTATGTCTTGTAAAACATATAAAATCCTGCATTAACATTTTTAATTGTAATTTTCAGGCAAGGTTAAGCATAAATGTAGTAAAAAAAAAAACCTGCAAGTTGCTCTTTAAGTTGCCTTGGTATCTATTTGTTGTAGTGACTTTAATGTTATCGTTGGGATTATTTATTCTTGGAATATTCTGTATTTGTGTTTGTGCTGTTTTATCTTGCACTGTAAAGCACTTTGGGCTAAATGATTGACTGAAATTCTATACAGATTGTGGTGTCTCGTCAAATGTGTTTACTGTATTTTGTCTGTCATTTCCTGTTTTATTTTGTAGTTACCTCTTGTCTTTCATTTCAGGCCCTGTTTTCTTCCTCCCCTTGTGTGTTTTTGCCCGCCATCATCAGTACCAGCCCCGCCCCTGATTGTTTCCACCTGTGCCCAGTTACCTTTTGTTTATAGTCCCCAGCTTCCCTTTGTCTGCTCGTCACTGAAATACTTATCTTTGACTCAAGCCTATCTTATGTTCCTGAAACTTGTTATTAGTTTAGTTCCTCGCGTTTGAGCGATTTTCTTTTGTATACCTTTTTTTTGTGCAAAATAAAGTATATTAATTATACTTTACCTCCCAGGCTCCCAGGTCGTTCATTTGAGTCCTTATCCTTGTGTATCCAAAGTTGTGACACAGAGAAGAGAATCATTGAGTTCACTATTATATATTGGGGAACCATATTACTAAAACTTACCGTAATGGTTAAAAGGCAAGATGCTGAGTAGTAGAAAAAAAACATAAATGTGTGGCTTAAATTGGAGTGACTCCCAATAAGAAAATAGTTGGAGACCAGGAAGAGAAAGAGAGGAGCGACAGAGTGGAGAAGGCGGATTAAAGATCCCATCTACCAGTTCCATTCACTTTTTTGTGACAGTCCAAAGCACACATTTTCAAGCGCTGCTACCAAGTGTCTATTTGCATCCGAGACTGACACTGCATGTCTCCGTATCTCTCAGAACTTCTGTCTCCATCAGTCTGGAAATGGCTTTACAAACTGAAGCGAAGAGTGTGCCTGCAGCACGTGTGTGTGTTCCCTGCATGGGGGCTGCTTGTGTGCTTTTGAGTTGCAGCATCAGGGCGTGTTGATGGAGATGTTTTGTGAGTTTGTTCCTTGCACCTTCACGCTCTGTTAATTTACACATCGCTGAAGCTCAAACATCTGGAGGGGATGTAACAGTCCGACTGTTAATTGACTTAAGTGAATGTGTATTCACGGGCTTCAACCAAGGTCTTTATTATTGGTATACATAAACACTTACGTACACCGTCCACACTTTTCTTTATAGTCTCAATAATCCCCATACTAGATGCTGAAGATGTTTCTATTCATGTAAGGAAAAAGGTAATAGCCCGCACTCACTCCATGCCACAAATGTTTATAATGACTGTACATTACAATCCTATACTTGAATCCTGAATAGCCTTTTGTGGCTTGGAATTAGTCTGTATCCGTTTCCTTTTGTCCTTATTGAGCCTGTTTTTCTGATAGCGTGGCTCCTACGTGATGTGTGTATAATTAAAATTCATGAACTTGTTATTCATGTACCAATTCTACGAGAGATATTGGCCTTGAGCTTGGACTTTTTTCTTTCTTCTCTTAGCAAATGAACTGTATATGAATATTAAACCCTTTTCAAATTAAATTAAATATAGCTTCTATCTGCTATCTAGCAGCACAGCTGTATGGAAGGCAACCTTGGTCTCCGAGTGAGTCTTTGCTGTAACTACATTACTTATCTTTCCACTATTGATGAAACAATTTAACAAAATTGCTTGTCAAAATACCAATACCACAGGACCATTTTTTTTTCTTTAAAGCAATGTTTTTAGTGGCCCGAGCAGGCAAGTTGAAAGTACGTTATGCTGGCCCGAGGTGTCTAAATAGTGCTTCCGGGCCAGCAGGCCATTTATAATGTCGAGCCCTGTATATCGAAAAGCTGAGAGTCCACAGATTCTATTTGTATAAGTTTCATCCCTGAGCGATCAAAACTCACTGTTCAATAAAAGAACATTTGACCTTGAAAATCAATGCATTCTAATAGCTGGTCAATTTGACCCGGTGGCGGTTTTAGGTATCCAAAAACCTCTGGCGGTTCTAGTGATAAACATCATTGTTTTTGAAAAAAATTGAGAGTAAATGGCTAGTTGGAGTCAGAAGCAAGAGAGTGATGAGTGAAGTTATATAACTACAGTAGGTGCATTTTGTCCTTGCAATATAAGAGGTCCTTACAATCAGGGAAAGCCACAATGACTTGGAACATATAAATTTGCTACTTTAATAGTTCAACGTAGGTTTACAGTTCTTGGGTAAAATGTCTGCATATGTAGAAAATAGATTTAAAAAAGCGTTTTGCTGCTTTAAAAAGGTTATTTTTAAAGTCTGATAAGTTACCTAAAGTGATGTCACTTGAGTCAGCACCTACATTTTATTTCATTTCAAACCTTTATTTATGCAGGTGAATCCCATTGAGATCATTGATCTCTTTTTCAAGGGTGACCTGCTGCAAGTAGGTTCCACATGAATACATATATACATAACAGAAAAACAAAAGGACATCATACAGCATATTTACAGCGACTACAGTTTACATAGCTAGTAACATTTACAGGTTCCAACAGTTTCCGATTGGATAGCATCTATCCTTGCTTTAAAAACATTTAGTGGAACCAAATTGCTCAGCTTCCATTCCTTTTGCAGACTGTTCCAAGACAGTGGAGCTGCGCATCTAAAAGCTATCTTCCCTAAGACAGTCCTAGCAGTTGGCACATTTAATAAAACTACAGCATGCAATCTCAGGCAGTAGCCACTTACAATTCGCCGTGAGATCAGGGAGCAGATGTAGGATGGAAGTTTCCCTAACATGGCTTTGTATATAAAAATGTACCAGTGACTGAGCCTCCGTACAGTTAGTGAAGGCAAACCTGCCCTTGCATACAGGGTACAGTGATGGGTTAATACAAGTTAACCTACAAGTTCGAAGATGAAAATAATCTGGGGGTTTGGAGGTATAAACAAATGACTGTAATAGACTCTGTAGAACTGATTCTACTTTCTAGTGGAGGCTAGCCTCTACTAGCATAACAAGCCTGATTCTGACCAAACTGTTGGGTGTCAAGTTGCATTGTGGGTAATGTACAATCCTGGTTTTGACAAACAAAGAAATTGCATGGAAGAAGATCTGCTTCAGAGATTTCAATACTTTTGATCATGAGTCTGACAGTGCTGTGGGACTTCAATCATAACAAAAATAGAGTTATTTTAATCTGGATGGCAAAAGTATCCAGAGACTATTTCAGAGAAGCAGACTTCAGAGGAAGCAACAGATCAAGATCTCAGGATAAAGGGGCAAGGAAAAGAGAAGCCTTTGGCTGTGCAATTGGTTTAGCACTTGGTTAATCCCTTCATTGGAAACTTTAAACACTGGATTGAAATCATAGCTACTGCCTTTGACTCTGTTTATCCTAACTGCAAGACAGGTCTGTTAGTTTTGTGATTAGTAATGTAAGATGTTGTGACCAGTTAAACAAGGACCCAAACACAGGTAGTGAGGTCTGGAAGAGAATACGATTAAATGCAATCTTTTTAGGGAATGAAGATGGGGGAATCATTTGCTGGAGGTGTTGCCAGTTGGGATAATGATGGTGGAGGAGCAATGGAGCATTGAAATATTGGACGAGGCAGAAGTTGAGTTAGCGGCCAACCCAGCTGGAAGGCAGGTGGAAATGTTATGCTCCAGTGGCGCAAGAGAAGAAAGTAAGTGGGAAAAAGCAGAACAATGTAGCAAGGAAACATTTATCTAGGAATTAAGGGTCTGAATGCATACACCACTGGAGCTGAAACTATGAACTAGCGGTGAGTTGATAGATGGCAGGTGATGGCTGATGGGCTGAGGTAAGTAATGATCCGATTGCCGGCAGTTGTATGTAGGACCAGGAGCCAGGAAAGAAACTGTCCAAATGGGAGTGATAGAAATGTAGATGATGAGAACACCAGGAAAACTAGATTTACAGGCGGACAATATTGTTATGGCCAATTTCATTACCTATTTGTGACCCGCTCTATCGAAATCAGTCAGAAGTCGCAACGGCTCATTTCAAAATAAACGTGGATTTGCGTAAAAATTGTTTTTGGGGTTCGGGTGTTTTGTTTGCTTTTCCGAGTGCTGGCGTTGTTTGTTCGCCGCTCCTCCGCCCCAAATCTTGTTCTTTAGTCCAGATCAGAACCTCTCCTGTCTGGCTCAATACTTTTTAAACGTCAGTCATCAGCATCTCTATATCGAATCGACACAGATCTTTGTGTTGTCATTGTGCTGGCTCTTTCCTGTTCTCCGGTCCCTAGCCCGCTAGCTAGCTAGCATTATCGGACCTAGCAGGCTGCTAATTTCTGTCTCCACCCCAACTCCACCCTAACTCTGCGGCTTGTGTGGGTCTTCCCATCCCGCTGCAATCAGCCGGCTTTCCCGCTGACATCGTCTCTCAAAATCACAAACGACCTCCTCCTCTCCTCTGACTCCGGCAACCAGAACATCCTCATCCTCCTCGACCTCACCGCAGCATTCGACACCATCAACCACGCCATCCTGCTGTCCCTCCTCAAATTATCACTCAACATCACTGACACTGCACTCTCCCTACCTCAACGACAGACATCAGTTTATCAACATCAACAACTGCACCTCCTCCACTGCACCTCTGTCCCAAGGCGTCCCCCAGGGTTCGGTGCGTGGCCCCCTCCTCTACATGCTCCCCCATGGCAAAATAATTTGTCGCCACAACCTTCAATTTCACTGCTACGCCGATGACATCCAACTTTATATCTCAACAAAAACCATCACCCCCACTCCACTCTCACCAACTGTCTCTCAGAAATAAAAGCATGGATGCAAACAAACTATCTCCAACTGAACAGTGCCAAATCAGATATCATCATCATCGGCCCCCCATCCCGTACCAAAGCCATCCAGAATTTAAACTTCCCCATTGACAGCCACACTCTATCTCCCCCCCTCACATCCGCAACCTCGGAGTAATCTTCGACAGTCAGCTCAAATTCAATCACCACATCACCAGGACCGCCTTTTTCCACCTCAAAAACATTGCCCGTCTCCGCCCATCACTCTCCTCCTCTGCTGCTGAAACCCTGATTCATGCCTTCATCACATCACGTCTACTGCAATAGCGTCCTCTACGGCATACCATCCAACCTCCTCAATAAACTCCAACATATCCAGAACTCTGCTGCCCGCCTCCTCCCCCACACCCGCTCCCGAGACCACATCACTCCCGTCCTCCAGAACCTCCACTGGCTCCCCGTCCGTCAAAGAATCAACTTCAAAGTCCTCCTCATTACTCACAAAGCCCTCAACAATCAGGCCCCCCCCTACCTCACAGACCTGCTGCACCTCCACGCCCTTTCCCCTACCTCACAGACTTGCTGCACCACCACACACCTTCCCGCTGCCTCCGCTCATCAGAAGCCAACCTCCTATCCATCCCCACCCGCATCAATCACCAGACCTGGGGGGGACAGAGCCTTCTCCGTCGCTGCCCACTCCCTCTGGAACTCACTCCCACAACCTATCAGAGACTGCACTGACCTCACCACCTTCAAAAAAACTCAAAAAAACTCACCTCTTCAATCTGGCTTTTAATGTGTGATTGTTTTTGTATTATTTGACTTTAACTTTAACTATATATTTATTTGTTGTTCCTTTCTTTTCACTATATCTGTAAAGCGTCTTTGAGCACCTGTAAAAGCGCTAACAAAATAAATCTATTATTATTATTATTAAATAAACAAAGTCTTGGCTTTCAGAATATGAAACTTTTATTTCCAAAATCACACGATAAATACATTTTTGAAGCTTGTAAAGGGAAGATGACAGCTCTCCCTCGCCACTCTGCTGTTCCACAGCGCTGCTCCCCCTCCCTCCGGCTGAAATTCTGAATGTAAGGCATATAGTAATCATAGATAACATGGCAGGGTCCGTTACAGTTTGTTTTGATCCGCTAATAATCAATCAGATCGATGGATTCCAGAGGAGAGGACACTTTAAAGGCCTTTTTCTCAAAATTATGACTCTGTGACAGTCATTATATAATGTGACATATTTTGCTTAATATTTAGAGGACACAAAAAAAATCCCGATATCATTAGAAAGCTAGGAATCTCCTCTTTCCAACAGTGTACACAACTGAAAATGTGTCTTTGGGTCAATGCGACTGATTTCGATGGAGCAGGTCACATTTGTAAATGTCTTCCCATATTAGGTCGGGAAGCAACAGTTGAAGTTAGTCCTTACCATCTTTATAAATGTTATGTATTTTAACTGCAAAAGAACAAACATTAGTCAAAGAAGTGTAGCTAACGTACTTTAGAAACGAGAATATGCAAATGTAACGCCCTAAGAGTTGGCCTTGGGTTGTTCAAAGACCAAGTATACGCTAAAACCTGATTGGACAATTTGACCCATATGATTTGATATTCGGGCGACGTGCAAATCAGCTTCAGCATAAAGAAAGGGTCAATATTTCAGGGTAGTCAAATTGTATTACATTACCTTGTTTCTACCAGCAATGTCCTTCCAGAAAACAAAATATAGAGACTTGTCTGGCACATCTAGACCGTTGAATTAGCCCAAACTGAGACATGGGATGTTGCTGACAGTAGTCCTGAACAGATAAGGTTTAAAAAAGAAAACAGTTTGCACAGAATGTCATCTTTATACACATCATTCATCATCAAGAAATCTGCTAAAAATGTCTTAGAAATTGTTTTGTTACAGGAGCAGTGTGTTCAACATTAAAATACAATGCTTAAAAAGTGGAACAGAGTTAACAATTACAAATAAAATGAAAATGAAATATAGTATATCAAATATAAACAATTAAAACAAATATGGATGATTAAAAGGTCAAAGTAGCAGGAATGACCGTTATTATTTTATTCCCTCTAAACCACCACAAAACCCACTTTGACAGTGCTGCAGACCAGTCAGTTATGGACAGCACACAGGTCAGACACCTAGAGTGATTAGTCTCAGTAGGAAGCGATCATTTTCACACCCATAGTCTTCAGTGAGAATACTTCCGCCCCAGAACTCAGCTTGGCCTCGCAGCCCTGAATCGCTCCGCAGCTTGGTCACTAATACAGCTAACCTTTCTATCATAACAGAGCTCCACGCAGACACACTGCAGTTATTAACCTCTGCAGCATTGGCTCCCTCCAGGGTCTAATTCAGGGGTGTCAAACTCAATTTCATCGTGGGCCACATTAGCGTTATGGTTGCACTCAAAGGGCCGGTTACATGTAACTATATAAATATATATAAAATAATGTATTATATTACATTATTGCCTCTGCATTGGATTATTATCGGATAGGGTAATAACTTCGTAATTAACTACGTCTGAAAGCAGAAGTCCAAGGCAAATAAATGCAAGTCTCTTCAGTGAGCATGTCACAAAAGGAAATGCATTGTGGGACATGTAGTTTATGGGCAACGTGATTCTGTAATGTAGCATGTAACCGTATATTAAACTATATATTATATTATTTGCAAGCTCTTGCGGGCCACATAAAATGAAGTAGAGGGCCGGATTTGGCCCCCGGGCCTTGAGTTTGACACCCCTGGTCTAATTGCTGCAGATACCATGTTACGGCTCAATCTAATAAAGATGATACTTGCTGCGCCCAAAAGGACACATTGTTCAATAGATTAATTTCATTCGCTCATTTGGTCCTTGCTTGGACATAAAGTTATGTGAACCGAAGCATCTTGAACATGGTAGTAATTTCCTTGGATATGAGCCCGCTGATTAACTATTTCAGAGGAGGTGGGAGTAGAGAGACAGAAAGACAGTGGGATATAATTAAGGAAAACGGAAATATAAAAAGCTAGAAAGAAATATTTAGTGTGACTTGAATGAATAAATTCTTTAGACGACCAGAAAAGTTAAAATGCCACCAGCCCAATTCACTGTGGTTATTTCTCTATCCACTTACATGCCTCTAACTTTTAGCTAAATTAGGAGCCTCTTGAACATAGGCCCCCATTTAAATGTACCCATTTATTTTGTATTTCCTTAACACTCTATCCTTTCTATCCAGGCTTCATTAACATCACATTACTTTTTTTAACATTACCAATATGATATATTTAAAGATTATAAAACGGACAAGTCAAATCAAGCAATCTGATTGGTTCTTAGCCGTGATATACTGAGCGTATACCACGGGTAGAATTGTAAGTTACTTTTCACAACAAGTCAGTATCCCTCCGCGTCTGAGAAAAACAGTATACCGTTAGGCTGAAAAGCAAACTGCCTGCAGTTTGCTTTTCATACTGGAACAAGAAAGCAGCGGAGCAGTAACGGGGCAGAAACCCTCCTTTTTACGCAGCGGTCCAGACATACACATCAAACGGCAAAACATATTCAGTGTGCAGTTCCTTTGGCATAAGGGCAGGGATATCTAGATACTTTCCAAGGTCTGACATCATGAATTGAGCTACTTTTAAAGCAAGCAACGATGTTTTCAAATCTGTAATCAAAGAGGTGTGCAAAAATACTATCGGCCAATCAGATTGCTTGATTTGACTTGTCAGTTTTATAAATATATTTACATTTCTTCTGTTACGAAACAAACTTACAAAGCATAACATGGAAACATTTAAGATTAACTTCGACCTCCGGGGGGTCTTACTATGGAGGAGTGGATTGAGCAGTGCCTATCTCCAGAAAAAAAAGTACCTAAACGACGACATGCAGAGCTACGTGAAGAGCAGGTAGACCAACTGGAAAAGTACCACCATTCAAAAGCTTTCTGATGCGGGTCTTGAAACAAAGCAGAGAAAGTATGACCGTTAGTGGCCACAGGTGCGAAAGCTCTCTCCAGAGCTACTGGAAGCCAAATCTCGGGGACCGGAGAAAGTGGAGCAATATTCACACCACGCCAAGCAACAGCCTAGAACAACCTCAACAAGTAACCATGTAAGCCATGCTACTGATGCTGGACAGGTTTTCAGTGGGTGCAACATACAAATGAATGTAAATAAATAGCCAAATAATGGATCAACGCTCTCTGTCTAATATGTTCGCTAGCTGTTAGTGTTGTTGCATAGCAACCACCTCGCACTATGTTTCGCGCAGAAGGCAACGGAGGGACTATTTTATTTGGAACATCATTATTTACTAATAAAAACTATTTAAATTAGAGTGTGTATTTTTTTTTCATATTGCCACACTTGGTAACCGTTTTATAAAAGCAATAGCTCACTTCAGGCCGTGATATATGCTCATTATATCACAGCTAAGGGGGTTGTCGACCCTCCGCTTCGCGTCGGGCCGAACCACGCCCCTTAGCTGTGATATAATGAGCATATACCACGGCCTGTCGTGAGCTATTGCTTAAATATAGGACCAGCCAAAAATATCAAATAATGCAAAAGATAAAGATGCTCTTGTTTCGTGGTTGAATTTGGCTAGTTGCTAGTTACCTTGCAGATTAATACTATTAATAACTAAATTACTACAATTACATTTTACTGAAGAGTTAGGATGCACTATTATGGTTTAAGATACCTGGCAGTAATAAAATGCATTCAAGTTAGATCTCTCACAGGCTCCGCCCTCTACTGGACTCTATGGGTACTGCCCTTGACCTCACTATGCAAGCGTTCACCTACTGAGAAATCTATAAACGTAGCCGGCCCCGGGGGCGGGCCTACCTGAGTGCACGCTCAGGCCCACAGTATATAAGGTGGCCTCGCATCCCGACCGTTATCCTTTTATCTTCAGCGAGCAGGATAGAGAAGAGAAAAAGAAGAAGAAGCAGTGAAAATGGACTCACCCGTCCTAGGGCACCGACCCTGTCCTTCGTGCACCGGCCTGATTGCAGATGCCGATCCCCACCACCTTTGTTTTGAGTGCCTGGGGCCTGAACACGCCGCGGATAGCTTGGCCCAGTCTCCCTCGTGTCACGCCTGCCGCATGCTGCCACGTCTTGGCCGCCGGCATCGTCTGGAGCACTTCCACGCGTACTACAGTATGTGTCGCCAGAGGAAGAAGAGGACCACGTGGACCTCGAGGTGGTGGAGGAGGAGGTGCCATTTGTTTTCGCCATTTTGGCGGGCCGGCCGGCCCCGCTCATCGAGGGGGAAGACAACGAGGGTTCCTCGATGTTGGGGGCTTCCGGTTCCCACAGGTCCGCTCGTCAGGACTTCCCGTCAGTGATGGCCATCGCGGTGGGACGCGTGGGGCTACCGCTCCCCCCGCCACTACCGCCGACGCCGGTGAGCCGCCTCCACCAGGGGTTTTACGGCCCAGCTTCTCCGGTGCAGCCGGCCTTCGTTTCGCCCCCGCTGCCAGACATTTGGAAGTGTGTGGAGGCGACGTGGCGGCAGCAGCCACTGAGGACGAGGGCTCCAGAGGCAGGCACATCAGGTATCCTGAGGATGCAGGGCAGCTCGGACACAGTAGGTCGCGGCGTTCCCCCCCTTGATGAGAGCCTGGAGGCCCATCTGTTTTCGCAGGCAGCTGGATGGGCGGAGGGAAAAAAACCTCTGCCCCCACTGCCTCGCGACCGAGAAATGCTGGAGTATTTGGATAAAATATTCCGGCTCGGTACGCAGATGGCAGCAGCGGCCAATAATCTTGGTGTATTGGGCATCTCCTTGATTTCCCCTCAGGAGGTTGCCCCCGCCCCCCCCGCCTCAGGACGAGGGTGATTATTCTGACCGCTGCATTGGTCAGATGAACAATCTGGTGTGGCCGCTGCAGCGGGCCGTGTCATGTCCCTGGCCACGGTGGCGTCGCGTCACGTCACGTGTGGCTGGGACTCACTGTACTTTCCAGGAAGGACCGCGAGGATCTCCTTGGGGCCGCCGTATCCACGGAGGGGATCTTTGGGTCGATCACGTTGGTTACTCAGCGCTTCCGCCGCCTGGAGGAAGAGAGACTGCAGCTTAGCCGTATGCTACCGCTGGCCCTTCCTCGAGCTCCTCTGCAGGGGAGAGAGTGCAACGCGACGGTGAGGAGAAGAGAAAGGCGACGGTATTGAGCACTTATGTTTTCCCATGCTCCTTAGGGACCCGAGAAACATGAGGCGCAGTGAGCCCCATGCAGGGCTGGAGGACTATGCCATCCTCACTATTTTTCCCATGCACACCCTTCGCGAGGTAATCGCGCCTGGGTGTGCTCTATTAGCCAAGTAAACTGCGGCCCCGGCTCCTCCACGGTCATAACCGAGGGAGGAGAGGTTGCGGTGCAGTGGCTGGTCAGGGGCAGTGTGATGGGTTGTTGGACGACAGGGTGTGTATCCATCAGGGCTCCACCCACTGTACCCATAGAGTCCAGTAGAGGGCGGAGCCTGTGAGAGATATAACGATGGGTTACGTATTGTTATTTACATATAAGCACAGGCGGAGCCCTCTACTAGGGGGCACTGTCTGTCCTATGCTGCTCGCTGAAGAGGGTCTAGGATGACGGTCGGGAGACGAGGCCGCCTTATATACTGTGGACCTGCGCGCACTCAGGTAGGCCCGCCCCCGGGGCTGGCTACGTTTATAGATTTCTCAGTAGGTGAACAGTCGCATAGTGGGGTCAAGGGCAGTACCCATAGAGTCCACTAGAGGGCTCCGCCTGTGCTTATATACCTAGGGTTACAATACGTAACCCATCGTTATTGCCACCTTTTACAGCTGCAAAATTAAACAATACACATCATTGGATCACTTATTAAAATCCAGTTATACAATATATATTATTCTGTAATTACATTTACCTATAGGTCCATATATTGTATTCTGTGCCTCTACTGTGACATGTTTAAGTGCTTTAATCGTCTCATACAGCCTGTGCTACAACACCTCTTTTCCCCATCTGTCTGAAACCAGAGCCCAGTCTGCTCTGATTGGTTAGCTCTTGTGATTGGTCACCTATTTACAGATGTCCTGCCCCTTAGTCAATCACGTCCATTGTGTTAGTGTGCTAGCCAACAGATGCGGGAAGGTTACGTAGTGATTTCACTATGGTACGGAAGTAAGCAAATTAGTAAAATCAAGGTGTTACGAGATCCTCAGGGGTGAACTTTGGGATTTAAGCCTTTGCAGACCATTTAAATGCACCAAAATGTTATTACTTATGTACTTTTCTACTTCCATTTGAGGTGAAATATAATTGCTGCCTTGCTCCTATCTTCCCAGGCAACATGGTAAATGTATGCGTTACACACTATTGATAGGGCTGTGTTCGGGGTGGAGGATAGGTAAAATAGTGTGGACTCTCCATAACTGCAGCTAAGGGAGTGCCTAAATATAAGCTAAGAGAGCTTTTATCATGATTTAATGAGAAAAATCAGCATAGCAGCATGTGCATGCCACGTACATATTTCCTCGGTCTTTAAAAGCACAACCGTATTGCTTCAATAAAAGAGGAGGAAATAAAGGCAACACATATCACAACATTAAAAAAAGGTTAGGAAATGCTATGGTTTTTGTTGACAGTAAACACTCGGTAGGATACCTTTAAACACTGACAGCTGATGCACAATTTTGCACAAACTGTTAAAAATGAGGCTGGGTTCACCTGTGTGGGAGCCATGCAACAGGATCTTCTCAAATCACTAACATGACATTGCCTATGGTTTAAATGTGTACATCTCATAGTCCGTGTCACCTCCCACATGCAAACACACATGCTCATTCACACACTGTAATTGGCACGGATTCGTAAAGCAGGCTGGGATATATGGGAAAAAATTGAGACGGAGGTACATTTGGGATGAGAGATGGAAAAAAAGAGAAAAAATAAGAAAAAGGCCAAATTAGCTTCAGGTGGAGTTCAGTTGTTGAGTGAAAGTGACTGAGTGCTGTTTTAATGGGAGAGTGGGTAGAAGTGGAGAGGCGGAGAAGCTGGCTAGCTCAATCGACACTTCTCCCAGCAATTACCCAAAATGCATTTATTTCCCAGCCCTGGAAAAAAAAAACATCCTTGAAACCTATGCAACATCATTAAATCAGCCAGAGCATCGGTGCAAAGCACTGTTAATATAAATACAAATTATGCCAGTTGTCATTAAAATCCATCATTAAACGGAGCATACTTAAAAGTGGATCCGGGCCTTCCTCCGAAATGAAGACTACACGCACGCACGCACACACACACACACGAATAGACGCCTCATTCTGGGATCTGTCATTCCCCGGCTCGTAAAAATGGTGAGCGCTATGACATTGGAGATGTTACAGCAGTCTTGTTGTGGGGCTGAGGAGGGAACCTGATGGGTCCTGGTTAGTATTCCGGTGTTTTCTTGTTGGTAGATCTGTTACAGTGACAGAGAGCTGACAATATAATTATTTCCCCTGTGGGAGCTGACTCCTGGTGATTAGGTGGCAGCACTGGGATATGTGATGCAGATGGTGATGAGGGGGATAGAACGAATGTGTGTGTAAGTGTGTGAGAGAATGTATGGTCAAGTTCATGAATAAACATTTCATCACAAGATTGCAAGATACGCACCGATGGTGTGTCATAATCTGTTGACGCCAAACAAAACGTCCCTCTGAGATTTCATGTCAGGAAAGTGTGTGTGTACTCATGTGATTAATTGCACAGCAACATCATCCAGTGTCATTCACATATTTATCTCAAGGTTACAGAGTGATGAGCCAGAGAAGATAAGCAGGCGATGAAAAACAAAAGCTTTACAAATTACCAAACACTTTTTTTGTGTGTATTTACGGCTGAAAAGAAAGATTTGGGGAGGAAGTAACACATTTGAATGCTGTGTATGCAGTCATATGTCAAAAATGAGGAGATATGGTGCAGGGGGGAGATAGACAGATGGAGAAAAGGGAGACTAAGGGAGAAGGAAGGAGGTGAAAAGCCTTGATGCTAACTGCATGTTTTTTATTCCCTTGTCTGTCTGCATGAGCGACAGAGATCAGAGATGGAGAAATGTCACTTAGCAAGCATTAGGCTTCTGCTTTCATCTCCCCTTGGATCAGAGAGACGGGAGGTGGGACTTTTAAAACAAGTTTTTAAAAGGCTGCGAGCCTCCCTTTGCCTTTGAAATCATCCCATCACTTTTATCAGCACTGAACGCGTAAAACACGCCCAGACTCCACATCTGAAAAAAATGAAAGAGAAAGTCTGAGATTTCCTTGAATCCAAACTTTAGAAATTCTCCAGCTCAAGGGAGGCTAAAGGGAGACCGGGTCTTTCTTCCTGGTTTCTTAAGGTGCTGAGATACAATTACATAACTTATGCTGCTGATAGAAATGTAAAGATGACGTCAATACATATCCATTGCTTGGGCTTATTTTCTAAAAAGTGGAAAATTGTTTATCTGGGTCATTATCGTCTGTCCAAAATTGAAAGACATATCTGGAATAGAATCTGCCATCTTTCGTATTCTTGTTTGTGATTTATGTATGATCAGCTTTGTTTTTCTTCAGGTTGTCTCTGTCTTGTTTTGGGTCGTTATGCAGAATGCAGACCCCAGGCAAACTAGATGATTAATGTGCTTTCAGCTGCTGTAACAAGGATCCGAAGCAACACAAACCGAAGTGTAATGATGCCTTCAGTTACAATGCAAAGTCTCCATATTTGCTTTTTTCAGTCGTGTTTATTCACTGCCAACAGGAGGTAACGTCCCAGTCACTTTGCACAGATACTGTGGTTCATGTGCCGTTTGTTTTAAGTTTTCATTTCAAGTTTGGATCAACAGATCATGAGCACTTACCCACAACTCTGTTAAACCAAAGTTTCTGCCAGGCGTTTTACTTTTCACTCATTTCCATTTGTTGAGGCAATCCTATATTGACTTTTTAGTTGTTTTTTGGTATTTTAAAATTAAAATCTGATTTATTTCTTATAAAGAATCGTATTAAAATATATTATATTTACTAAAGGTTAGGTCACTTTGGAGAATGTTTGATATTAAAAATAATACAAGATAAATTGGTTGCCAAATTAACCTGGTCAAAAATTCCACACAATTCTACTATGTTTGCCATTCCACAACTTAATTACATTTAGATTGAGATGTTTCAACCAGAGATCAGGAGCTATTTTAGAACATGTTCATTAACAACAGCTTTTCTAATCTGCTGCTGGTGACTTCTGTCATTTCAGCCTTTGGCTCAAATGAAAAGCCCTTTGTCTTTTTAGTTCTATTACTTTTTTGAGGAGAGATAAGACGAAATATGCTCAACAATAGAAATGGAGCCGTCATTAAGGGTAAGAGAACTGGATTAAGCAGGGTTGTAGACTGTATGCAGTGGTTGAGTAAATGAAACATTGTCTGTCTCTAATCTTGCCCGTTTGACGAGACCCCAAAGGGCACAACCACGATATGTTGTATATCGTATACATCTTATATCTTATATTTGGGAATAGCTATTCCAAGAGCAATTGTTAAAACAAAAGCACAAAAATGTTTGGTTTGCACAATAGTAGACACATTTCCATTGTGACGTATACCCCTACCCAGGATTTAATACCCGGTGGTTGACAGAACTGTATCGTGAAAGTGAGGATTATGGGAAACCCAATGTAAGAATTTCACAATCATACACACAATTGATTTAAAGGGCATCTTTATTTTCAGGTGTAGAGTAATTCCCCACAATAGGACAACACCTCTCGTAAGATGGTGCTGAATTGTAGACCATTCTTTGGAAGGCGTGTGTGTGTGTGTGTGTGTGTGTGTGTGTGTGTGTGTGTGTGTGTGTGTGTGTGTGTGTGTGTGTGTGTGTGTGTGTGTGTGTGTGTGTGTGTGTGTGTGTGTGTGTGTGTGTGTGTGTGTGTGTGTGTGTGTGTGTGTGTGTGTGTGTGTGTGTGTGTGTGTGTGTGTGTGTGTGTGTGTGTGTACGCTGGCGTGGGCTGTGTTATTTGTGGAGTTATAGTTTAATCGTCAGAGCAGATAAAAATGAATGACTTTCCTTGCTGAGCCCGAGCTCTCTACTTCCTCATCACAGTGCATCGCCATCACACACACACACACACACACACACACACACACACACACACACACACACACACACACACACACACACACACACACACACACACACACACACACACACACACACACACACACACACACACACACACACACACACACACACACACACACACACACACACACACACACACACAGAATCATCAGTAGATAGATGACGTTTGCATGTGTGGAAGAATGATGGGAAATGCTCTTAAATCCACACAGTGAACGCACACCAAGTTCACACTCATGCACACATATAATCACACATCTCTTGGCAGACTTTGTTTCAATTAACATTTTATTACACAGAGGGAAGTGAAGGAGGAGAACAAGTGGTTGAAAGTCCCGTCTTCTGGTATTTCTGTGTGTGGCACGCACACATACACAACCACGCCAAAGAGCTTTTGTGCACATTTACGTTGACTGGCACAAGAAAAATAAATGTGTCATTACGGATTGAGTTAGCAGAGAGTTCTCAAGCTCAGCGGAGCCACAGGAGGAGGCAGTAAGAGCACTGGAATTAAGGGACAGATAAATAAGTAAAAAGGATTTATATTTATTTATTCTTCATACAAATGCAGTTTCTCAATCAAGAATGACTGGCTGAGTGAACACATTTGCTGCAAATGAAAATGGGTCTTAATTGTACATGCTCTCCTCCTGCTATGTGAGCTTCTGTAAGTAGTGTCACGGCTTCTTTCGGAATCCCATCACCTCTGCTCAACCTGTTCCTGAATCCATTAAGGCTTTTGTGGTCAAGGTCTATAAGGCTATTAACCCCTTGCAGCAATGCCAGCAGGGCTGTAATTCCTAATGAGCAGTTATCGAAAGCAATCGAGAAAAAGCATCAAACTTCAAAGGTGAATCAATTAGGAAAAGACGTTGAAAGGAACATAAAAGAGAAAAAGGTGAAGCGGACAGGCAACTAGGGTCTTCAAAGACGTTGACAAGGCCTTGAGTATTGAATCAAACATACACTTTAATTTGCATTAACACTAGAACCGCCAGAGGTCACTGTATACCTAAAACCGCCAACGGGACAAATGTACCCGCTATTGATTTTCAAGGTACAATGTTCTTTTATTTATCATACAGAACAGTGAGTTTTGATCGCACAGAGATGACATTTATATCAATATAATCTGTGGACTCTCAGCTTTTCATATGATATAGTTTGTGCAGATAGCATGAAGTATAAAATATCGCTATCAGCAGGGCCGGCCCAGACCAATTTGCTGCTCTAGGCAAGATTTGAGCTGGCGCCTCCCCCCCCCAAATGCAGACACTCACTATGACTCACGTGCACGGTTGTGGCATGACCACCAAAACAGAAAGATATGGACACAAGATGTGTGCAACTGTATTTATATCCTATCCATGTGAACATGATTTAAGTGGGGTGGACCTAACCTCCTCTTGGGGGGTCTGGGGGCAGGGCCGGCCCTTGGCATAGGCAGTATAGGCGAACGCTAAGGGCGCATAAATCTATGGGGGGCGCCGAAAATAAAAAATAAATTAAAAAAATATTATGTTTTTTATTTCATAACACAATTTCCCGATTTTGGATCAACAAAGTACATCTTATTATCTTATACTAACAGAACCACGCCTATATTGCGTACAGTGCCAAATCAAGTTGAACCACCCAGCCCCAGTAAAAAACAGAGGTTTATGTGAAATAGTTCATTTTTGGAAATAATGGTTTTAGTGTGCAATTATAGGTTTTAATGTTGTATTTGGATTAATTTAAAATAAATCAAACTCCCAAAAAACGTATACAGCTTTTATTAACATTGGAATGTACTGTGTAAGCGGCCGCGGGGGGAGAGCTTTGCGCTCTCCTGAAAGACTGACGGCCCGTCTACACTACAGCGTCGAAAGCTCCAATCTGCCCATTCACTTTCAATGGGGTGACGTCACGTAGCCGCGCTTTTTCGCCGAACTGAATTGTGGGTAGCAGAGCGAGGCGTCTCAGGCGTCTCAGGCGACAGAAGTTGAACAATGTTCAACTTCTGTCGCCTGAGACGCCGGAGTAGCCAGCGCCAGCCAATCAAATCCCGTTTCCCAAAATCTGACAGCTGAAGCCGTAGCCAATCAAACCGCGTCTAAGCTGGGAGAGATATCCCGCCGTTCATTTCTATATTTCAAAAAAAGTCGGAGGAGAAACTAACTATCGCCGTAGCGAATCACCCGGTTTTGTATGACCAGACCCTCTTCACCTACCGGGATACAAACCGGAGGAACCAGGCATGGAGGGAGGTGGCAGAGACAGTGGGGGAAACTGGTAGGTTTTCGCCTGTTTGGGGAGTTTATATATATATATTGCTCGCATAAAATCCCCGGGGGTGGGAGATTCATGTGATTGGTTGTTGGTCGTGTTGCTTGAATAAAATCCCCAAGCTCCAGACACGCCCAGCTCCAAGCTATTTTTGGAGCTGTAGTGTGGACGCTCCGAGAGGCTCTGATAATAGTATAAAATACTATGACGGAGCGTCCACACTACAGCTCCAAAAATAGCTTGGAGCTGGGCGTGTCTGGAGCTTGGGGATTTTATTCAAGCAACACGACCAACAACCAATCACATGAATCTCCCGCCCCCGACATACAAAGCAAAAACCCCCGGAGATTTTATGCGAGCAATATATATATAAACTCCCCAAACAGGCAAAAACCTACCAGTTTCCCCCACTGTCTCTGCCACCTCCCTCCATGCCTGGTTCCTCCGGTTTGTATCCCGGTAGGTGAAGAGGGTCTGGTCATACAAAACCGGGATAATTGCTACGGCGATAGTTAGTTTCTCCTCCGACTTTTTTTGAAATATAGAAATGAACGGCGGGATATCTCTCCCAGCTTAGACGCGGTTTGATTGGCTACGGCTTCAGCTGTCAGATTTTGGGAAACGGGATTTGATTGGCTGGCGCTGGCTACTCCGGCGTCTCAGGCGACAGAAGTTGAACATTGTTCAACATCTGTCGCCTGAGACGCCTCGCTCTGCTACCCACAATTCAGTTCGGCGAAAAAGTGCGGCTACGTGACATCACCCCATTGAAAGTGAATGGGCATATTGGAGCAGATTGGAGCTTTCGACGCTGTCGACGCTGTAGTGTAGACGGGCCGTGACAGTACAGCTGCACCCCCGGGAAGATTTTTTTTGTTTAATATTGAAGTTAAAGCATCAATCTGGTGCACTTTGAGAGCAACATTAGGAGATCTATGGATGAAACACAACTGGAAGCAGATTATCTTTTTATTTATGGATATTTTACAAATCACTCCCCTTTCAAACTGTATTCTTGTAACAACTTTGTTGTACTGGCATATAGTATTTTATACTATTATCAGAGCCTCTCAGTCTTTCAGGAGAGAGCTAAAGCTCTCCCCCCGCGGCCGCTTACACAGTAAATTCCAATGTTAATAAAAGCTGTATACGTTTTTTGGGAGTTTTGATTTATTTTAAATTAACCCAAATACAACATTAAAACCTATAATTGCACACTAAAACCATTATTTCCAAAAATGAACTATTTCACGTAAACCTCTGTTTTTTACTGGGGCTGGGCGGTTCAACTTGATTTGGCGCTGTACGCAATATAGGCGTGGTTCTGTTAGTATAAGATAATAAGATGTACTTTGTTGATCCAAAATCGGGAAATTGTATTATGAAATAAAAAATATAATATTTTTTTAATTTCTAACTTTTGTTTTAATAAAACATTTTATGTTCGGCGCCCCCCATAGATTGATGCGCCCTTAGCATTCGCCTATACTGCCTATGCCAAGGGCCGGCCCTGGCTACCAGTGCTGATTTAAACGCTTGGTGTTATCTATGTATAGATCTATCTATCTCTCTGTCTCTATAAGGAACCGCAGTAGACAAAAGGCCTTGCTATAGAAATACGTCATGTTTACGCTGCATTTCCTATGAGGTAAATATTACCCGCTGGCGGATATAGGTATAAATGGCATTTTTTCAATCTGACTTCATATTGACAATTTTTAACAACAGAAGGTGCTACATAACACACTTTCAGGAAAAGCCTCCCACTGGCTCCCTCCCTCACTGGCAAAAAATTAGGCGAGAGGATGAGAAGCGGCGAGGGAATCTAACGCGCTAGTTTACATAAAAATCACCACATGCTGTGATTGTTAGCCAGATCGTAACTCAGTTTTAATTGAGCCATTGAGACTCTGAACAGTGAGATAGAAGTGCAATAATCTCTTCAATGTCACCCATTGACGCGGCATGACTGTCGAGGAGCAACGAGGAGAGGAGGAAGAGAGGCAGATAAACAGGAGGGAAAGTGAGTGTGGAGGTTAAGTAAGATGGAAGGATAGAAGGGGCGGAAAGGGAAGAGAGGACCGGTGAGTTTTGGCTGTCGGAGTTAATTAGCGTCAGTTGCACACGGTAAGATTGATGGACACTTTGGGGAGAAGGTGTGTCAGTCGAAAATCCTACGTTTGCACGCATGGACTCACCTCGAAGTGAGAAAAACGTGTGGATGCTTTGTCTATATGTACATTATAATGCATCATACTTTGAGCCTAACCTCATGATGGAGAGGGTAGGGCTTGACCCCTCTGCGTTCCCACATCAATCACAGCCTCATTCCCTCTGCCGGCCTCAGAGCTTAGCAGCCACCTCTGACCCCACCCCTTCGCGCACCACACAAAGGGCCAACCGGAGCAAACTTGTCCTCCAGATTCAGAGGTCAGGTACAACATTTCCCCACGAAGTAGCCATCTGAGATGTATTCCATCCTCAGCTTGACATGGCTAAATAAAACAGGGGGCACTGCCTGCAGAAAAACAGAGGTGATAGACATTATGTTTTGATGACCAAAGACTACATTTCAAGAGCATTTTTATGACAATTACACAACAAGGCTTGTCAGGGTCCAGACTTTCGAATGCACAGATCCACCAAGTTGAGTGCTTTGTCTGGCGTCATGACATGGAATAGTGTTCTCTCATTTGAAAAAGCAATGGATCCAATAAGGACCACTGAGGGTTATATTAGCCAATCAGCATCCCAGTGGAGGACTAATGCTGTTCTGAAGCTGTACACCAACATAGTGGTTTGCTTCACAAATCCTTAGAAATGCTTAGAATAATACTTCTGCATACAGTATGTGACACTGAGTGTTACACGGCCAGATATGGCTCAAGAAGCTGACTCAGATAAGGAAATATATGATACATTATCAGAGCTACCAAGTCTCACCCTTTGAGAGTGAGAGTCACGCAATTTAACCTCTTCACACGCCTCACGCTACACTTGCCACTTACACACGCTTTTTTCCCCCTCTCACTACTTCATAATTCTTTTTTTAGTTAATGATATATTTCCATAACTTGTTGCCGTAGTTCGAGTCAGGGACAGGGTGAGCCCGCCCTATTCTTCCCCCGATTGGCTGACCGAGATATGTGATAACCAATCATCAGCCCTCGAGGTTAAATCTAACCAACCCAACGAAAGGCACCACGTATACAAACCAATCAGAGGCAGCTTAGAGCGGGTCATTGCGTCTCTATCCTAAGAAGAACGACCTAACTCTATTATGATGGGATATGCAGTGTTGGTTGGGACTAACGTGTTACTGTAACGCAACTACCTTTTGTGGTAACTAACGTTACTAGTTACCTATTCCCATTCAGTAACGCCGTTATAGTTACTGTGATTTAAATGGGTTACATTATGTGATCCAACTGAACCGAATCTCCCTGCGGATGTAACTTACAGGCGAATACAGCAATGTCCTCTCACAGTACCATGGAAAAGTGAAAGTGACCAGAGAGGAGTGATGATCGGTTAACGCGGGGTAACATTTCAGGGTAAGCCAAACAGAGACAGAGTTGGGCGGGTCTTGCCTTATGGGGAAAATACACAGACACATAAACACTTGCTAACACATACACGGCAACACACACACACACACACACACACACACACACACACACACACACACACACACACACACACACACACACACACACACACACACACACACACACACACACACACACACACACACACACACACACACACACACTCACACACTATGGCAGATGCAAGTATCAGCGAGAGCAGCAGCGCATTTACAACTTGGAGATATAACCACTATTTTCAATTTGTGGGGATAAAGGACGCACTAATTAGTACGGTCAAATGTAAACTGTGTGCAGGACAGAAAGCATTGTCCACATTGAATAACAGCAATGCCAATATCCTGAAGCACCTATGTACATGTGGGGAGTTGTATTTGTATTATTATTATTTTTAAAGTAAAGTAACTTGTTACTTTTATAATTTAGTAACTAATAAAGTAACTAGTTACTTTTTTGAGAGCAGTAACTATTACTAGTTACTTTTTAAAAGTAACTTGCCCAACACTGGTGATATGATATGAATGATAATGGGACACATCGACGTCTGCACTCAGTGCCGCGGACTGTAGGCTACGTAATGTTACTTTGATCCGGTTACTTATGTTGTGGCAGATATTTAAGTAAGCTTTCTTAACGCTAATGTTATAATAGTCAGATTGCTCTGAAGATGGGAGGTGATATTCTATTCATTTTCGCGTTCACACAGTCAGTTGATTTTTGCCGGCCATCTTTCCAGCAACGGCAGTTTTTCTGTATTTACTCTATCCTGTAATATGACTTGATCGCTTTAAACTCCGCACACGGAGCTCTGATTGGTCAGCAGGCGGTGCTTTCACTGAGTTCAATCAATCAATCAATGTTTATTTATATAGGCCAATATCACAAATGTTACATTTGTCTCAGTGGTCTTCACAGTTTGTACAGAATATCAGTATGACAATACGACACCCTCTGTCCTTAGACCCTCACATCGTACAAGGAAAAACTTCCGGAGAAAACCCACAGTTTAAAGGGGAAAATGGGAGAAACCTCAGGGAGAGCAACAGAGGAGGGATCCCTCTCCCAGGACGGACAGACGTGCAATAGATGCCGTGTGTAAATTGAAATGATAATACATTTGCAACAAAGGTAGTCCAAATGTTTGGAAATGCATGTGTGTATAATAGGAAGATGAATACATGAGGATATCCATCCAGGACCTATGATCCAGGACCACAGCCACGACTCAAGATCCAGGGCTCGCGATCCAGGACACAGGACCGCAGGACCGTGTCTATATACGCCGGATCCCGGCGTATATAGACACCAAAAAGAAAGAAATGTGGGGAAGCTGGGTTAATCGGAACATGAGAGTACACAGGTATAGACAGAGAGAAGGAAGAAGTAAGATGTCCCCCGACAAACGAAGCCTATATCAGCAAAACTAGGGGCTGAATCTTATCAGCCCTAACTATAAGCTTTATCAAAAAGGAAGGTCTTAAGCGCACTCTTAAAAACGGATAGGGTGTTTGCCGCCCGAACACAAACTGGAAGCTGATTCCACAAATGTGGAGCTTGATAAGAAAATGCTCTGACTCCCATTGTACTTTTAGAGACTCTAGGAACAACCAACAACCCTGCATTCTTGGAACGCAATGCCCTAGTAGGACAGTAGGGTATAATGAGTTATTTAAGGTAAGATGTCGCCTGCCCATTAAGGGCTTTGTAGGCGAGAAAAAGAATTTTAAATTATATCCTGTGTTCTTTAGGGAGCCAGTGTAAGGCAGCCAGAACAGGAGTAATGTGGTCCCTTTTCCTAACTCTGGTTAGTACACGAGCTGCAGCATTTTGAATCAGCTGAAGCGACTTGACTGACTTCTTGGTACTCCCTGATAATAAGGAGTTACAATAATCCAGCCTTGAAGTAACAAATGCATGGACTAGTTTCTCTGCATCGTTTTGAGGCAAGATAAGCCTGATTTTTGCAATGTTACGTAGATGGAAGTAGGCTGTCCTTGAAATTGATTTTATGTGGGCGTTAAAGGATAAATCCTGATCAAATATAACACCAACGTTCCTTACAGTCTCACTGGAGGCCAAATTAATGCCATCCATAGTTAGTATATCTTTAGATAATTTGTTTCGTAGATTCTTCGGGCCAAGTATAATAACTTCAGTTTTGGTCGTGTTTAACATAAAAAAATGTCAGGTCATCCACGTTTTTAAGTCCTTGAGGCAGTCTTGAATTTTATTTAGATGATTCATTTCATCAGGCTTGATTGATAAATATAGTTGAGTATCATCCGCATAACAATGACAGTTTACAGAATGATTCCTTATAATATTGCCTAACAGAAGCATATATATAATGTGAACAAAATAGGGCCGAGCACTGAGCCCTGTGGCACTCCATGGCTATCTTTGGTTTGCGTGGAAGATTCATCGTTGACACGTACAAACTGAGAGCATTCAGATAGATAGGACCTAAAGCAGTTCCCTTTATGCCAACTAAGTGCTCTAGTCTTTGCAATAGGATATCATGGTCGATAGTATCAAATGCAGCACTGAGATCGAGCAAAACAAGAATAGAGACAAGTCCCTTGTCTGAGGCTATTAGAATGTCATGTGTGACTTTAACCAGAGCTGTCTCTGTGCTATGATGTGTTCTAAAGCCAGACTGAAAATCTTCAAATAAATCATTGTTTTTTAAGAAATCACACAGCTGTTTTGCCACCACTTTCTCAATATTTTTTGAGAGGAACGGAAGTTTAGAAATAGGTCTATAGTTGGCTAAAACCTCTGGATCGAGGTTGTGCTTTTTAAGAAGCGGTTTTATCACTGCTACTTTGAATGATTGTGGAACATAGCCTGATAATAAAGACATATTCATAATATTTAATAAATAAGTGCTAATTAATGGAAAAACTTCCTTCAACAGCTTAGTTGGAATTGGGTCTAACATGCACGTTGATGGTTTAGAAGAGTGAATCATTGAATTTAATTGTTCAAGGTTAATGGCTGAAAAGCATTCTAGTTTACTATCTAGTGTAATATTAGAACTTAGGTTTCTGTTGATAACACTATATTGGTCAAAGGCAAGAGGTAATTAATGTTGTTTCTAAGAGTAACAATTTTATCGTTAAAAAAGCACATAAAATCATTACTACTGTGTCACGGATGAGTGAAGGAAGCAGGACCCAAATGCAGATAACTCTTGAGACACCCTTTATTCCAAGGATAAATGACAAATACAAAACAGAACACTCTCCGGTGAACTCCGTCACCAACAAACAATGACCCAACACTGAACACAGACAGAGACAAGACTAAATACAAGAAGGGGTAATCATGACAACGAGAAACAGCCGGGCAGGGGAGGAGAAACACAAGGACAACAGGTGAACACAATCGGGTAATCAGGGAGGGAAACAGACAGAAAGCAGACAGGCAGGAAACGGGGGTGAACACTTAACACAATAAGACAGGAAACCCAAAGACAAGAAAAACACCAACACAGACAAAACTACAAACGTGACATAACATGTGAATTGTGACAGAACCCCCCCCTCAAGGGACGGATTCCAGACGTCCCTAAAAAAAACAAAACAAAAAAGTCCAAAACCCCAAGCAGGGTGGGCGGAGGGGGTCCGGAGGACGGGTCTTGGGCTGACAGCCCAGGAACACAGCGGAGGACCAGGAAGGGGTCACGGGCGGACAGCCCGAGGGGCAAGGTACAGTCCAAAAAGGGGGATTCGGGCGGACTGCCCGGGGACAAGGCCGAGAACCAGGAAGGGGTCTCGGGCGGACGGCCCGGGGTCAAAACAGAGTCCAAGGTGGGGACCATGGAGGACCGAAGGCCACGGCAGGAAGAGTCAGGGAGTCGGGCCCGAGGGCGAAGACAATGGCAGGAAGAGTCAGGGGGTCGGGCCCGAGGGCGAAGACCACGGCTCTCAGGGGGCCGGGCTCGAGGGCGAAGACCGCGGCTCTCAGGGGGCCGGGCTCTCAGGGGGCCGGGCTCGAGGGCGAAGACCGCGGCTCTCAGGGGGCCGGGCTCGAGGGCGAAGACCGCGGCTCTCAGGGGGCCGGACTCGAGGGCGAAGACCGCGGCTCTCAGGGGGCTGGGCTCGAGCCGGTGTCGACCGGACAGGATCAGGAGGCCAGGCAGGAAAGCGCTGATGGGCCAGTTCCGGAGATCGGGCAGGACCCGGTGTCGGCCGGACAGAAACCGGAGCCGGTCGGACAGGCTTCGGCAGGATCCCCCACGGAAAAGGACCAGGAGTTGGCAGGAACCCCGGCGAGACCGGTGATGGACATGGGGTTGGCAGGACCCCCGGCAGGGGAGTAGACGGCGGGACCTCCAACGGCACAGGACACAGAGCTGGCAGGACCCCCGGCAGGGGAGTATTCTGCGGGACCTCCAACGGCACAGGACACAGGGTTGGCGGGACCCCCGGCAGGGGAGTAGACGGCGGGACCTCCAACGGCACAGGACACAGAGCTGGCAGGACCCCCGGCAGGGGAGTAGACGGCGGGACCTCCAACGGGACAGGACACAGGATTGGCAGGACCCCCGGCAGGGGAGTAGACGGCGGGACCTCCAACGGCACAGGACACAGAGCTGGCAGGACCCCCGGCAGGGGAGTAGACGGCGGGACCTCCAACGGGACAGGAGAAAGGGTTGGCAGGACCCCCGGCAGAAGAGTATTCTGCGGGACCTCCAACGGGACAGGAGAAAGGGTTGGCAGGACCCCCGGCAGGGGAGTAGACGGCGGGACCTCCAACGACACAGGGTTGGCAGGACCCCCGGCAGGGGAGTAGACGGCGGGACCTCCAACGGGACAGGAGAAAGGGTTGGCAGGACCCCCGGCAGAAGAGTATCCTGCGGGACCTCCAACGGGACAGGAGAAAGGGTTGGCAGGACCCCCGGCAGGGGAGTAGACGGCGGGACCTCCAACGACACAGGACACAGGGTTGGCAGGACCCCCGGCAGGGGAGTATTCTGCGGGACCTCCAACGGCACAGGACACAGGGTTGGCGGGACCCCCGGCAGGGGAGTAGACGGCGGGACCTCCAACGGCACAGGACACAGAGCTGGCAGGACCCCCGGCAGGGGAGTAGACGGCGGGACCTCCAACGGGACAGGACACAGGGTTGGCAGGACCCCCGGCAGGGGAGTAGACGGCGGGACCTCCAACGGCACAGGACACAGAGCTGGCAGGACCCCCGGCAGGGGAGTAGACGGCGGGACCTCCAACGGGACAGGAGAAAGGGTTGGCAGGACCCCCGGCAGAAGAGTATTCTGCGGGACCTCCAACGGGACAGGAGAAAGGGTTGGCAGGACCCCCGGCAGGGGAGGAGACGGCGGTACCTCCAACGACACAGGGTTGGCAGGACCCCCGGCAGGGGAGTAGACGGCGGGACCTCCAACGGGACAGGAGAAAGGGTTGGCAGGACCCCCGGCAGAAGAGTATCCTGCGGGACCTCCAACGGGACAGGAGAAAGGGTTGGCAGGACCCCGGCAGGGGAGTAGACGGCGGGACCTCCAACGACACAGGACACAGGGTTGGCAGGACCCCCGGCAGGGGAGTAGACGGCGGGACCTCCAATGGCACAGGGTTGGCAGGACCCCCGACGGCGGGACCTCCAACGACACAGGACACAGGGTTGGCAGGACCCCCGGCAGAAGAGTATTCTGGTTTCGGCATTATGCCATGGAGCTAATCTATGTTTTATTTTCTTCTTTTTCAAAGGAGCAACAGAGTCTAATTTTATTCGCAGCGCATCTGTAGCACTATCAACAACATGATCAATTTGGGGTGGTGTACATTTTGTATACATTTCCTCCCTTACATGCAGACATGCTATCGAGTTAAGTATTGGTGGAATCTCTTCCTTAAATTTGGCTATAGCACTAACAGATAGGTTTCTGCTGCAGGATGTTTTGACTAATGCTTTGTAGTCTAGTAACAGTACTTCAACAGTTACTAAGAAATGGTCGGATAAAGCAGGATTATGCGGTTCGACTAATAGTTGCTCAATTTCAATACCATAAGTCAGAACAAGGTCGAGAGTGTGATTATAGCAGTGGGTTGGTTTATTTACACTGACAGAAACCAACATAATCTAATATAGAGATAAATGCAACAGTAAGGCTATTTGTATCATCGTCAACATGAATATTAAAGTCACCTACGATAATTACTTTATCTGTTTTAAATACCAAAGTTGATAAAAACTCAGAGAATTCTGATAAGAATTCTGAATAAGGACCTGGTGCACGGTACACTGTAACAAATAAGATTGGCTGCAAAGTTTTCCAGGTCAGATGCGTAAGACTAAAAACGAGGCTTTCAAAGTTGATCTCTTAGCCTGCAACCTAACCTGCTCCGGAGCAGGTTACCCGCTCAGCATAAGTTACCATGGAGATCTAGCCCGCTAAAAAGAGAACCAGCGTCGTAGGACCGGAAACCCCAAGTTTTCCCTCAAGTTAGCCCGTTAACGAAAATCCTGCTTCGTAGTACAGGCCTCAGGTTGGAGGCAATGTTATACTGAAGATAGAAGGATAAGAAGTCTGACAGCATGGCAACAATATTTTTTTGCCAAACACATCAGTTAGTCGTTATCCTGAAAGCCTAGTTCTTGTAAAACATCAAATGAAAATAAACTAAATCTGATAAGTCGGCTTGTGAGGAAAGAAGGGCATACATCTGAGATCTCTGGCGGGTTTCTCATTCACATTTGTTTTTAGGAGTCGACCGCTAATGGTCATGGTAATTATGATTGGAGCCATGTTTCACAACATATTTAAAACTGTGAATATTTCAACTGTGAACGGTCAAATGTATGTTTTTTGGAGCCATTTGCAAACAACCCATTCTGTTTTTTAGGTATGAGGATGTGTTGGTGCCATCCTACAATGCAAAGGTTGACAGGCGTAGCAGCAGTAACAAAGCAGGATGGGGCTTGGTGAAACTGTCAAAAACCCATTTTCCACCTTATTTCGATTACTCCCCCCTGCTGTTTCTCAATCCCCTCACATTCTTCTATCCCAAATATACTCAGAGGAACTGTGTTACTTCCTGTCCCTCCGTCTATAATCTGTCACCTGCCGGATCAAACTTCTCTTTTACTTCTGCTACTTTGCACTTTCACTCCTATCTTCCTCCCCACTTTTTTTCTCCTCTGTCCTTTATTCCACTTCTCACCTCTGCTCTTTTTCCTCTTGGCTCTATCGCGGCCTTTTCTTCACACCCAACAGGGTTTTGAAAATGTTATATTCCCTTTCTCCCTTTGCTACTTATTTTCTTTGTAATTCTTTTTAACACTTTTTTTCCTCACTTGTAATGTCCTTGGTTTGATGCCCCGCAAACCCAGGCTCAGGGAAAACTGAGATGAGCAAGTGGGGTGCAGAGAAACAATAACACCAGGATGCATCCGGGAGAAGGGAACCATCTTAGAGTTGCATTACTGTGTGTGTATGTGTATGTGTATGTGTGTGTGTGTGTGTGTGTGTGTGTGTGTGTGTGTGTGTGTGTGTGTGTGTGTGTGTGCGTGCGCGTGCGTACATGTGTCTTTGTCTGAACAATGTGTGTGTTTGTTGGTCTCTGCATGGGGGCAAATGTGTCTGCTTGGAATTATGGTTGCCCTTGAGACATAAGACAACATTTGAAGCTGCAAAGAGCCTCCATAAGCACTCCTGAAGTGGCTAAAAAACAGTTCTGTAAACTATTTCAAAAGTACAGATAAATATGTTTGCTTTTGAAACTGAAATGACACCTGGAATTGTAGGCACAATCAACGTTATCTTGTGCTATTGTCACTTTGAGGGGAGCAAGGTGTACTCAAATGCAGGGGCCACAACCCAGTCTCACAAAAAAACGTGTAATAACTACGTTGGTCCACAACTTGGGACGTAGTATTTCTACAAAAACGCCTCTGAAATTGTAGGATCCCTACGTTAAATGAATCTAATGCGTATGAACGGAAGACTTTTTTGAAAACGCATACGGTGCGTAAACGTTCCCGTGTAAATGGGGTCTAAACCAAAGCCGGGAGTTAAATACAGGCAGAACTAATGAGGACATCATCTGTAGTGTACAGTTCACGTGGTTTGCAGGGCTAACAGGAAACAGGAGGGACTACAGTGGGACAGGACAGTCAATCATATAATGTGGGAAAACATACAAAGACAGGAAGTTCAAACAGAAGAAATCTTTTCAAAAATAAAACTGAACAAAGAAACCAAGACCATAGCAACTTTGCGTTGAATGAATGGAACTATTCTCTAATTCAAAGCTTACCCACTGACGAGAAACGAGTCTCCTATTTCCCCTATTATGTTTTATTACATTCTTATTTGTGTAGCAATAATTGAGAAACGTCCAGTTAGAATATACAATAGCTGGAATGTGCAATACATTAACTATAAAACTTCTTTTTGAGGAGGTCAATAGTCACACTACCTTTTTCCTATGACAATAACCACTTCTTTGAACTCAGCAACAGGGACTAACTTTTCAACAGTTTTAAGCTTGCTGCTGTTTTTCCTACACTCAGGTGGCAGAGATCATGGTAGCTTATGCCTTTGGTCTTTCCTATCCAAACTTTATCAAACAGTCAGTAGAATTGGGTCCTCACATTTGTGTTATACTTGACAATGGCTGTCTCTACATAGAAATAGCACTACTAAGTGATAGACTGGAAAAGAGGATTGATCCAGCCCCTGAAAGTCTCTGTAAAGCTCCCTTTGAACTCTCTATAGTATTTATTGTGTATTCACCTCTCTAGAATACATTGTCCTCTTCTGTTACCTGACATTTTATTCTGATGGAGTCTGATGTTTGGTCTGTCGTGAAGGTAAGTATCCTTGAGGTGCCTCTGAGAATTCACTCCTCCTTTCTGTTCTGCAGAAATAAAGGCACAGCATGTACTGTTGCGTGAGTCAAATACATGTACATAGTCAAATCAAGAAGTAGAACAAATGTAAGTCTTGGACCAACCTGTTCTGGGTTGATTTGCAGATGTAACATGTATAATCTCATCTAATGAATGTAAACTATCATATGGTGATCTATTGAAACTAGGGCTGTCAGTCGATTAAAATATTTAATCGCGATTAATCGCATGATTGTCCATAGTTAATCGCGATTAATCGCAAATTAATCGCACATTTTTGATCTGTTCTAAAAGTATCTTAGAGGAATATTTTTCAAGTTTTTACTACTCTTATCAACATATGAGTGGACAAATATGCTTTATGCTAACGTTTATTATCATTTGAACAATGACAAATATTCTCATGAATATTAAACACAACAACCTGGAACCTCTCTCATTCAATACAAATGGGGTGTGTGTGTGTGTGTGTGTGTGTGTGTGTGTGTGTGTGTGTGTGTGTGTGTGTGTGTGTGTGTGTGTGTGTGTGTGTGTGTCCTTAGCAAAAAAATCTATAAAATCCTATAGAATCCTATAGAATCTTGTAGAAATCTATAGCATGTTATAGAACAGAGTCGTATTTGTAAGCCATGCTAAATAATTCTATAGAATACTATAGAAATCTCTAGATCATTCTGTAGAATACTATAAATGTGTACTTTTCTATAAACTTCTATAATTAAAACTATAACAATCTAAAGAATTCTATAGGACAGAACCGACTCATGACATATCTGTAGAAATCTATAGAAATCTGTAGAAATCTATAGCATTCAAAGAAAACATGCATGACATTTTCTCTCTGATGCAACCTATACTAAATTCTATAGAATTCTATAGAATTCTATAAAACTCGTCTTTAAATTGGAATAGAGAAAATCATAGTAATCTACATCATTTTGTGGAACTGAGCTGCTTTGCAAAAGCTGTATGGGTCCCTTTGAAATCTTTACAACTGTATACTGGATTATGTGCCCAATTAAATTATGTAACCATATACAACCATACAACATATTGGAATGGAACTCTAAACTGAATGAATGTCACTGTCCTTGTAATCTGATGTCAATGCTCCAGAATTTCTGTGACTGCATCTGTATGTATACATTGATCACTTTTGTTATGTAACTAATTATCTGTTACAACTGGAGATTAAAGCTAAGTGACATATAACAATATCTATTGTTAGTGTGAGTCTGTTATAAACAACTCATTGGAGTCTGCAGTACTCTACTCTGTTTTGCAGTCTATTATACACTGTAAAAAAAGATCGTAATTTTACAGGAAATAACTGTAAATGTTTATAGTAAGTATCATGTTTTTTTAAATAACTTGCAAAATCCTGTAAAATGGCAGATATTAACTATAAATTAACAACCCAAAACATTATTTTCAGTATTTTGACAATAACCACAAATAACGTTTATTTCCTTTTTTTTTTTACAGTAAATTTACTATATAATATTTACAGTATTTTTGCACTTTCAGAAAATAAATGCAGATGTACGTCAAATAAAAAGTATTATCTGTAATTAAATATGTAACTCGTAATATAAAAGTGTATTACTATTATAAGACTTTAAGATTTTCTTTGTAATATTAAGGTAATCATAAAACTGTAAAAAAAAGCGTCAACTAAAAAAAACGTAAAATGTAATTAAAACCTTTTTACATACATTATTTTCTCAATATTCGATTGAATCCACCACAAACACAAAATATCCAATGTTGAAACAAAAGTAAATAAATACGTTCTCATTAAATTCCTAACTTACTATATTGTAAACATCTACAGTTGACAATATCATTAAAACAAATTAAAATGATAGAAAGTGGAGACATTTCTGCAGGGAGGATCAAGGTTTAAAACACAAGTCACAGTTATCCTTGTTTTATTTATGTTGCTGTTTTTTTTTTCTCCCATTGGTCAATACACAGTAATAAGCCTTAGTTTTACAGTATAATGTATGGTTTTCGGATTCTGGCCAACAGCCAGAGCTACGGCAATTGAAATAGAATTCAGCCAAAACACGGCAGACAAGTCAGGCATGTTTGGAATGAGTCCACAACACTCCTGATTGGTTAATATAAACGTCATCGAAGAAACCTGCCAATGAGAACTGTCCGCGCCTGTCGTTCACATTTGAAACATCCACGTCAGTTTGAGTGGATCTCCTCCTGCGAGCTTCAGCTGTCTGTATGTCTGCTGCAGGATTTTATGGATTTATATCGGGATCGTTTTACACGTTAAATATGAGCATCGGGACGTCAACAAAGAACAGAAGACTTGAGATCTGGTGAGTCCTGCAACTGTAATGGAGTTAAATATGTATTTAGATAATCCTTAGTTTGTGAATGTTTTATTTTTTATTTAAGGTTACGTTTCTTCTTCTAGTTAGCTGAGTTTCTTCCCGTTAAGTTGGTATTCATCATTAATAGGTTGTTAAATGTTAAGAAGCCCTGACATGCTGTTTCTTGCAAGATGTTGCGCCCGGAAAACCTGGCTTAACAGGTGGCTGCTAACGTTAGCTTACAGTTTATTGCAGTGCTGCCCCCCCACCCTCTCGTCTCCAACACGGGAGAATTACACAAACATGCAGTGGGGTGTCACAATGTTGTCGCCAAGTTTAATGTAAAGTTTCACAGCTTTCTTATAGCGGAATCTAGTTTGTTAATGTTCAGTAACAGCTAGCATATCATAAACAGCTAACCGCTAACGTTTGGCTAACTTGCTAGTTAGCTCTGCTCTATATATTACAAGCTAACATGACTAGCTAATGTCACACTGTGTGAACTAAAATACTTTTTGTATTACTACATCATACATGCTTGGTCCAAATCACTGCTAAAATTAATTATTTTTGAAAATGTATAGTAAAGAAACACTCAGCCATGCATGAAATAACATAGCAAAAATAATACGGGTAATGTTTGACCCATGTTGTGCCTTAGAAGTGTAGTGATAAAAACATTATTTTTATTCAAAAAGTAAGAAAGGGAAAAATACAAATTGGTGTTGATCCAAAACAGGTTAATTGAGGAATACCTGGAATCCTGAATGGTTAAAGTAATTTATTTACAATTAAAACTAATTTGGGTCACTTTTGACACATGTTGGTTGTATGTTGTTGTGTAACAAAGGGTTAACATGACGGCTGTGATGTTCACTCTTTTGACAGAGCACCAGTGGACAGCGAGGACTATGGAAGAGAAGATGTGATGGCTTTGTGTGGAAAGCTGCTGACCCCAGCCTGTGTCCCTCATCAGTCTCTCCAGGCAGCACCCAGCTATTCTTCCATCTTGCAGATGAAAAGACTTTGATATGTGAGTAATAACTGACTTGTGTCTAACATAGTATTGAATGTGGTTTAGTAAAGTATTAAAAATACCCCACATTGTACATGTACAGGACAATCAGACCTTGTTCAACAAAGATCATAAGACAATTGTGTTGTCTTTGAGGTACAGCCGCAGCAGAGAGTCTGAGTTTGAAGAAAGCACTAACATTTTATTTAGTGTTGTTTAATCAATCAATATTTACTGGTCTTGAATTTCCTCACTGGATTACAAAATGCTTGAATCTTATTGTACAGGGACATTATGCAGATTTAATCACCTGAAGATGAAAATATAGATTCATCGATATGTACCATTTTAAGGAAATAGACTGTTATGCGGCTTTCACACCAGCGCTTTTCAGTTTCTAGCTCCGAGCGGGAGCTTTTCTGGTTCAGCTCCGGTTTCCCTTTTCAGCTCCCGCTCTGTTCACACCGCCCACTGGCGCCCCAGAGCTGCCCTTGCTGCGTCATGACGTCACCGTTTACATCGCTGATTTGTTCCCTAACGGCAGCCATTACGGCGCTCACAACAACAACTGCGTCGGGTCGATGATCGTGTTGCTTTTAATCACACGAAGCCAGAATAAATTGAATAACGACTTCTCCAACCTTATACTTTTCTCCAGAGTGCCGTGGTTCATTGTTTATTCATGTGTTTCTGCAGAATTTACCAACCGCTGCAGTGCTGGCTGCTCTTCCACGGGAGTTTATTCTCCCGTTAGCTCCCGGTTAGCTCACACTGCAGCGGCCGCTCTAAAGTATTCACTGTCCGACTCACACAAGCAGCTGATGCATATCCCCAGTTCCCCTTAGCCTAAGTGAATGTGTGTCAGTCTGAATTGACACTGTTTGGTAGCACAACGCTGTTATGAAAGTTTCTCTGGTATAAAACGGGTGATGTTAGCATAGCAACCGAAGCTAAACTGACTACTTGCATCCGATAGCTGCAATAATACAAAACAACACGTCTGCCTCTCCACAATGATCGATAACAGCGAACGGATGGTCAAAGTAAGGTACAAATAAACAGAATCACACGAAGCCTGGTTAGTGTTGCCTGACTTTATAAAGTGTGTTTATAAGCACACTGCTTGTAGGCAGGCATGATAGTCGACCCATGTTCAGGGGAGTTGGGTTTAGTTTCCTGCACGCCTCGACGTAAGAGAGACGTAAGCGACGTCGCCTCTTAGCTCCAAAGCTCTTGCCTCTGGACCGACAATTTTTTGGAGCTGGAAATGAAGCGGATTCCGGAGCTAAGAGCCGGCGCCGCTGCGGTGTGAACAGGAAAACCCGGCGCTTTTCAGGCTCCAGCTCCGAGCCGGAGCTGAAAAGGCGCTGGTGTGAAAGGGGCATTAGTGGTATTGACCGAAGCTCCACAGCTGTAGCTAGGCGCTGCTAATGAAAACTCAAGTGCTCAATTTGTTGGTTTTTCTTTATTATTAAGAATTGAGCAAGCATATCGTCCTCTTCGAAATCCCAGTTGTACTTCGCTAACACGTAGTGCCTGGGAGGGTGTGTTTGATTGTTCCCACCTAGTGCTGCGTACCTGGACTCACATTCAGGTTCAGGTCCGGACTCAAGTCCAGAGGTTCAGGTTCAGGTCCGGACTTATAAGTCCGGACCTGAACCCATGGCTTGTGTCAAGTTGTGTGAGTAACTAAAGTGAACTTATTGTGAGCTAATTATCAATTGAACATTAACTCATAATCAACTCAAATTCAAACTCGTCAGGTTTATTGTGCTCCCTTCCAACTTGTGTCTACATTTCTCTAAAAAGTACAAATGTAAAAAAAACACTTTTTTCCACTTAGTCTACAAATGACTTATGACAGCAACTGCAGTGAACTACTACAAAGTTCAAACATGTATTTCATTTACCAAACTAAAGTAACCAAACAGTCCCTGAGCTGACTGAGCCTCAATCCCTAAAACGTTGCTGAAAGGTAGAGTGTAGAGTAGACTATACGCATTACACTGTTACACACCTACTATACAGTATACACTACACTGTAGTGACTGTACAGTCAGAGTGTACTGTACTGTCTGTACACCATGTCTTTTCTACAACTCTACATGTTTACATTAAACAGTACATACTACATACATAGTGATGTACATACATACTGTTAGAAATTAAAATCAATGTTGATATGGCGTAATTTTGAATTAAATACACTATTTAATTTAAATCAGTTTTATTCTGAAAATCCGGAAGTTCACACTATTTACTTAATACTTTTATTCTGAAAAGTCTTCACTTCCGGTTAGCATTAGCATGTGGCGAAACGCTACGTTTTCAAACCGTGAATCGAAGGTGAAATGACATGTGATGTTGTACACTGAGCACACTGGGATTAGCACTCATTTATTGACACTGAATAACGTTTATCAGGGAATGTTTAAATAACCACAGACACCAGAATATACGTAAGTGCCAGTTTTTTTGCGAGTCCAAGTACCGGTTCCTGACGTTCCGGTTTTAACCGGACTTGAACCGAAACTTTTTACAAGTCCAGTACCGGTTCGGCGTACCGGTACGCAGCACTATTCCCACCCTTACCTCACTTATGGACTAGGACACTAGGTCATGTTAGACAAGCAATCCAGTGGTTAGTTTTAGGGTCACCTCCATTGTTTTATTTTTTATTTATTCACTTTAAGAGAAAGGGATTTCAGAAACAAGTCTCACAAGTTTGTCTCGAGGTAAAATTAACAAAAGCTAACTGTTGTTAGACTATGTTCCCCCCTTCTAAACTTATGAAATAATCAATGCCCTGATAATAACATCCATCATTATGGTTTACTAATAGTTATCACTTCACTTCCTCCTCCAGCACCTGGACACAGCAGGAACCTATGCCAGGATCCTGTTTGTGGACTTCAGCTCTGCCTTCAACACAACCCTCTGGCTGGAGGCTGCGCACCATCAGGACCAGAACCTCTCTCCATCAGGACCAACACCTCTCTCCATCAGGACCAGAACCTCTCTCCATAAGGACCAAAACCTCTCTCCATCAGGACCAGAACCTCTCTCCATCAGGACCAGAACCTCTCTCCATCAGGACCAGAACCTCTCGGCACCTCAACAAGGCCCGCCCCCCCCACTGACACTTTACCTCAGCCACAACGCAGACTCTGCATGGAGATCACAGGATGGTAAATAATGCAATGTTTAAATATTGCTTACTGCCAATATTTTATATTCTATAATTTATTGCATTCTATTTCTTAATATAGTTCGCTATCTGTGTACATTTTTTTATTTGTATGTACGACACCACCTCATACGTGTGAACATACCTAGCAATAAACCCGTTTCTAATTCTGATCTGTTTGTCCTCTAGGTTGCACTGCCACGTCTACAGTAGCACAGAATGGACAGAGGAAACATGATTGGGCCTCAAGTTTTTTGCAGCCAATATACATTATCCTACAAACTTGGGATAGGAGGGTGAGTGAACAAGTTATCCATTGGTTGGAACCTACATCCCCATTGTTAGACGTACTAAATCCTGCACACTGCTCCTTCACATTGACAATGTGAACATATGTCGCCATTTTGCCATTTCTGTTATTTTCAGTTGAATGTTTCAAAGTAATCTTAAAAAATTCAACTTACTTTTTGTTTCTACTGTTTATAAGTATGATGTTTAAATATGAAATGCTGTATTCATTAGTTGTACTATAATTCTACAAATATTTTTAAGTTTTCAGAGTAATTGTTTCCTACAGAACATTTTGTGATGTCATTTTGTTGAACCTGTTTGATTGGAATATGTTTGTAAAATAACAGTATTCTAGCTCTTTAGGTTCTGTATTTATTTTAATGTTTGATCATACAAATCTAATAAAAGAAAATGTAAAAAACTGTTTTTCTCATCAGAACTTTATTTAAGGTATTTTAATGTAACATTTTAAGACAATGGATTTTGAAAAGAGAGGAAAGTTTCCTCTAAAATATTTAAGGACAATTTCTGTATACTAATTGCTTTTGCACTTTATTTCAGTTAAAGTATTTTTACTTTAATTTTATGGTTTTTGTTTGGCAGCCTGCTGCCAGTCATTTGACCGTTTTTTCCGGGTTTTTTGCCCATAGAAGTTTTAGTGCTGTACTTTTATTAAACGTTATTGACTGTAAAAAGAGCAGATACATCTGTAAAACCTGTAAAATATTTAAGGACAATTCCCGTAAATTAATGTTATAAATTCTGCAGAACCATTTTATAGAAAACAATAGCAATGTTCTATAGATTATTTTGCAGAATCTATAGTAAAATCCATAGGTAAATTCTATAGAATATTTGCCAATATTCTGAAGTATATTCTACAGAAATTCTATAGATTCTATGGAATATAGGTCACAAATTCTATGGTATTCTCCAGAACAGTTCTATAGAAAGCATCCATGGGGTTTTCTATAGGATTCTATAGACTATTCTCTACAAAAAAACCATCTACAGTGTATATTTTCTATACTATAGTATTCTATAGATTATTTCCCAGAATCTATAGTAAAACACGTAGGCAATTTCTATAGTATATCCGCAAAAATCCTGTAGTATTCTACAGACATTTTCTATAGAATGTGTCCATAGATTTTTCTATAGATTATTTCCCAGAATCTATAGTAAAACACGTAGGCAATTTCTATAGTATATCCGCAAAAATCCTGTAGTATTCTACAGACATTTTCTATAGAATTTGTCCATAGATTATTTCCCAGAATCTATAGTAAAACACGTAGGCAATTTCTATAGTATATCCGCAAAAATCCTGTAGTATTCTACAGAAATGTTCTATAGAATTTGTCCATAGATTTTTCTATAGTATTCTATAGATTTTTTTGCTAAGGGTGTGTGTTGGATCGTTGGAGCTACGTGCAACTCAAGGCATATGCTCGAACGGGAGCTGCCTGGACGCTGCAATCATGAGTGTGCTGACTTCTCGTACAATGTCCCACCGTCTGGCTTCCTGCATAAAGTCAAGTGCTCGGCTTAGTTGTGTGGATAGAGCGTTCCTCTGTTTTCATTTAAACAGCTCCTTATATCCGTTAGCGCAGCTAGCTAGCACCCGATGCTAACAACAACAATGCACGTAAGGTCTCTCCCTCGCTCGCTCGGGCCACACATACACACACCCTCCAGGTCCTCCCGATGGCCAGTCGGTGCCTGCCGGTGAGCGTGGAAGTGTGGTCTGCCACAAGCAGGCGGCAGGAGCGGGGCTGTCAGCAGCATCAGTTTGTAGATGGTATTTTAAACTCGATGCGCTCTGAAACTACGGGGCGGCCGAGAAAAAAAAATACACATGCGTTAATCGCGTTAAAATAATTAGTGGCGTTAATTTTGTTTTGCGTTAACGCGTTATTAACGCGTTAACTTGACAGCCCTAATTGAAACGGAATGTTTCAAAGGGATTCTGTATGGACTGTGATTTTTTCTTGTAACACTCACAACGTTTTCGGCAAGCCACGCATTGTTCTTTTATTTGTCAATCTTATCAACCTGGAATTGGCCAACGTAAGCAACCACAACTGCAGTGATCATTTAAGGCACTATTGTATGAATGCAAACATAAAACAATTGAAACAGCATAAATAATTTGACGCAAAAGGCTTGATATAATGGTGTGTTTTGAATTAAAGGTAAGGCAATTTGTTGGCCTTAAGATTGGGCTCTTCATTTTCCCTGATGGTCCTTCTCACCTGTGATCATGAGCTTTCTGAGATGAACAAAGACTGGGTTCAGGGAATATAAAGTGGCCAAAATGACTTTCCCTTGCAGGGTGATTGGGTTCACCTTTAGAAGTAGGGTTGAGTGGAACTGCTTTACCTTCAGGTTGAAAGGTCAATTGAGGTGGTTAGGGCATCCGATTCAGATTCGTCCTGGACACGTTTTGTCTTCGTATACTTAGCACATCCAACTGGAGGAAGACCACAAGGCATGTTGAGAACAGGCAGGAGGGATTGCATATCCCATCTGACCTAAGAACACCTCGCAATTGTTCAGGAAGAATTAAAGGATGTGACTAGGGAGAAGGACAGAAGGGTTACATCAGAACACTGGTTGGTCGGACTGATGACCCTTGGTGGAGTCAACAGATCTATCATTAAATTGAATAAACCTAAACAAACAAATATTCTTTAAACTAAAATATCTTATATCTTCTTAAATCGGCATGAAGTTTCTTGTAGGGTAAAAGGTTATTTTCTTGATGAAAAAATGTAACGGCCATTAGAGGAACTGCATAATTCGAGCCTCATTATGTTTCAAACTAAGTGTTTGAAACCTGTCCAAATAATACAACTTTTTGAAACTGGAATCTCAAAAGCATGCCTACTTTTAGAGCAAATATTTAGCAAAGATTAAGAAAGGTTCATGTTAATGTTCCCGTCTATTCCAGATAAACTTTACTGTGAGCATTTTGTTAACTTTTCTTGCCTTTTAAGTATTGGCCAGTGGCGGCTGGTGGAAAATATTTTTGGTGGGGCTATGGAAATAGGGACCAAATACGGACAAATTGAGGCTTACAAATATGAGATAATCCATAATCTTCAGTGTGGTTAGATATGAATCTTCCAAAACTGTGCAACAGTACAGTAGGCCCACACAAACTGCAGAACACTGGTGCTTTGGGAACACTCAAATGATTTAAGTCCCATTTAAAATCAGGAGACTAAATACGAACATTGTGTGTGTGTGTGTGTGTGTGCGTGTGTGTGTGTGTGTGTGTGTGTGTGTGTGTGTGTGTGTGTGTGTGTTTTCGCGGGAGACTCCCGATTTCATTGCCCTCTCCCCGGTTTCCTCTCGGGGTCATATTTCTCCCGATTTCAGACAAAATCAGATTTACTCACGACTGTTTCCACTCGGACTTTAATACAGCTACACCATTGTTTGGTTTCCATGGTAGCGCGTCTCTTTAGCAGCGAGCGCAACTCAAAGTTTGAGAGGGTGAGGAAGATGAAAACTGAACAAGAATCGACAACTCGCTCACTCCTTTCCTGTAAAATACAGGTCCAGCCCACACATATGCTGCATGGTGCTATACAGGCATTGCCCTTACAACTACAATAAGCATGTAAATGTTAATCTACAGCTCCGGCAATCCACTAGCACCGGAGTCTCCACCTGCAGTCAACTACTGTAGCGTCACCTTGGATACGAGTCCAAACAACTCACAGACACACAGGCCAGGGCGCTGACACGGCGCCCTGTGGCCATCAGATCTGACGACGCTGATTGGCTGAAATTATGTTTCGGCGGCATAGTTTACAGATAGCAACAGTCAGCTTGTTGGCTGCTGCTGCTCTGGCTGAGGGCTCCTTTCTACCGCCCGGACAGGAGAGGGTAATGATACACGCTGCGGCCAGGCAGGAAACATGTGACTTATCAGTAACTTTAGACATCGTAAAACAATTTTAAACGAGATTTTATTGTAGATTATACATTTTACTGATACCAATTATATAATATTTACCTTGTTCATTAAAAATAAAAATGTTTTTTTTTCTTTTTTTTGAAATTTTAATTTTTAATGACAATCAAACATGTGGGAAGAGGGTGGGCGGCGCCCCTAGCCGCCCTATGGGCCGGCCGCCACTGGTATTGGCATTATCTCTATGTGTGCATTAGCCTCAGAGAGAAACAGTCTTGCAATATTCAGAAGATATACATGTATCTTGATGTGAACCCTGGTTAAACCCAATATAAGCATGGATGTCTGCTTTCTTATCTTGTTGCTTTCAATGTAGAACTGTTTCCTGCACTGTGAGAGTCTGAACTTTTGGCACGCTGAGAACAAAAGTATTTGTTCCTTTTTACTCTGGAGGTTGTATAACTGCTGAAACACAGTAATGCTTCTTCATCCTCTCTATTTGTCTCTCTCACTCTCTGTCTCTCTGTATATATATCTCTCCCTTCATGGTTGGAGTTTGACCTGAGGGTTTTCTCTTTGCAGCATGCTGAGGTTCTGATTGGAAGCCAGGATAACTCCAGCCCTCCTACCGTTATTTTGTGCTGAAAGCAGGCGGATTGACACTGAGAGGGTCATCCTTGTGCATTTGTAGCTATGTATGTGTATGTGTGTGTGTGTGTACAGTTGTGTGAACCTATGAAGTTCTCGTTTACAGAAGACATAGTCTCATGGACTAGAATACAACACGACATGCAGTATATAAGAAAACTGCTGGTCCCTTTTTATAAGGAATATTTCTTACTTGAAATTGGGAATGTTTTATAGGATCAAACTTTAGAGTTCAGACGTTTCAGAAGTTGTTGTATTTTTATGATCTTTTACAATATTTTTCTCTCAAACAAACACAGCTACAATCACACATTCCCAAATACCTTGCCCCGACCTTTGTCGAACATGCCTGAGCTTGAGGCTAACGATAGTTAAACAATGACAACACTAATGAGTAAAACAAAAATGCAGTAAACACTGAGCTAGATGCTACTTGATTTTTATTTTAAGGCAAGGCAAGTTTAATTATATAGCACCTTTCAACACAAGGCAAGTCAAAGTGCTTAAGAAAGACATTAAGAAAATGGCATTTAAAATCAGTCATTAAAAAGAAAATATATTAAAAGAAACATTAAAAGAAAAAAGACATGGATAAAAGTTACAGTGCAGTTTAAGATGTGAATAGTTCAATTAAAAGCAGCGGCAAAAAGAAAAGTCTTCAGCCTGGATTTAAAAGTAGTAAGAGTTGCAGCGGACCTGTAGGTTTCTGGGAGTTTGTTCCAGATATTTGGAGCATAATAACTGAAAGCTGCTTTACCATGTTTAGTTCTGACTCTGGGGACAGAAAGCTGACCAGTCCCTGAAGACCTGAGAGATCTGGATGGTTCATAATTTAGCAGTAGGTCAGAAATGTATTTTGCGCCTAAACCATTCAAAGCTTTATAAACCAGCAGCAGTATTTTAAAATCTATTCTTTGACACACAGGAAGCCAGTGTAAAGACTTCAGAACAGGAGTGATGTGATCCACTTTCTTAGTGTTAGTGAGGACTCGAGCAGCAGCGTTCTGAATTAGCTGCAGCTTTCTAATAGATTTTTTAGTGAGACCTGTGAAGACACCATTGCAGTAGTCGAGTCTACTGAAGATAAAAGCATGGACAAGTTTTTCCAAATCCTGCTGTGACATTAGTCTTTTAATCCTAGATATATTCTTTAGGTGATAGTAGGCTGATTTAGTAACTGTTTTGATGTGACTGTTGAAACTCAGGTCAGAGGCCATGACTACACCTAGATTTCTGGCTTTATCTGTTGTTTTGAACATTGCAGACTGAAGCTCAGCGCTAACTTTTATACGTTCTGCCTTGGCTCCAAAAACCATTACCTCAGTTTTATCTTTGTTTAATTGGAGAAAGTTCGGACACATCCAGTCATTGATTTGTTCAATGCACTTACTGAGTGTTTGAATTGGAGCATAGTCTCCCGGTGAATTTTTTTAAAGCAATTTCTATTTCCTTTGTGTGATTCTCTGATTTCCACAACATGAAATACTTTAAAATAAAGGTTTTTGTCTTCATGATGTTTTGTAAGAACTGCATTGAACCACCATAAACCTGACATGGACAATCTACTATTATAAAATAAATGGTCTATCTGTGAATATTTTAGAAATGCATGTTATTTAGATATTTTGATTGTTGGTGTAAAGCTTTTCATAAGTCAATTGATTGATTTTTAATTTATCCGGTTCAAATCTGGTCGTATCAGGTCAACAACAACATGTAACAGAATACCTCTTCTTCAATTACAACAATAGACAATTAACATATGTTCAACACTCTTCACACTTTTGCATTAATCTCACATCACACGATGGAGTTAAAATTAGCTAAATGTTACTTTTAGTTATTAAAGTCTCAATTTAAATTAGCAATCTGTGTTGGTGAAATGTTGCCAAAGCTTACTGTAGATACTATTAGATGTAATACTATTGATGTAGTTGCATGCATAATTAATAACTTTAAAATAATTATACAATATGTATGTGTGTATGTTGACCTACATTGGCGAATGCCTCTATTCTTTATTCATACCTTTCTTCGAAACAGTGTAGCACCTTTCATATTCTGCACTTTCCCTCCTCACCTCATACCTCAAAGACCGTACCTACAGGGTAACTTGGAGAGGGTCCGAGTCCGACCCTTGTCAATTAACTACAGGGGTCCCTCAGGGCTCTGTTCTTGGTCCCCTCCTCTTCTCCCTGTACACAAACTCGCTCGGATCAGTCATTAGCCCGCATGGTTTTTCATACCACTGCTACGCTGACGACACCCAATTAATTCTGTCCTTTCCCCGCTCAGAGACCCAGGTCGTCGCACGCATCTCTGCTTTTCTAGCTGACATCTCTCAGTGGATGTCCGCTCCTCACCTCAAGCTCAACCTTGACAAGACTGAACTGCTTTTCCTTCCGGGAAAAGATTGTCCCACTCTTGACCTGACTATCAACATCGGCACCTCTGTTGTTTCCCCGACTCAGACTGCAAGGAATCTGGGTGTGATCCTAGATAACAACCTGTCCTTCACTGCAAACATCGCTGCTACAACCCGTTGCTGCAGATACACGCTTTACAACATCAGGAAGATACGTCCCCAGCTGACACAGAAAGTGACGCAGGTTCTGGTCCAGGCTCTCGTCATCTCACGCCTAGACTACTGCAACTCCCTCCTGGCTGGTCTACCTGCATGTGCCATCCGACCTCTGCAGCTCATCCAGAATGCAGCGGCTCGTCTGGTCTTCAACCTTCCTAAATGTTCCCACACCACTCCGCTCCTCCACTCCCTTCACTGGCTTCCGGTAACTGCTAGAATTCACTTCAAGACACTGGTACTTGTATACCATGCTGCGAATGGATCTGGCCCTTCCTACATCCAGTACATGGTTAAACTGTACACCCCAGCGTGTGCACTACGCTCTGCATCAGCCAAACGACTCGCTGCACCCTCGCTGCGAGGGGGACCCAAGTTCCCATCAGCAAAAACACGTGGGTTTGCTATCCTGGCTCCAAAATGGTGGAATGAGCTCCCCGTTGACATCAGGACAGCAGAAAGCCTGCACATCTTCCGGCGCAGACTGAAAACTCATCTCTTTCGACTCCACCTCGAGCGATAGAATTACTAACAAAGAACTGCTAACAGAGCACTTATATACTAATAAAGGACTGGCTTATCTATAGCCAGTTGAGTAGCACTTGAAATGTTTGGCTCTATGAAACCTGATGTACTTATATGATTCTGTTTTCTTCAAGGTTGTGTCTTCCTGGTCGAATGTACTTATTGTAAGTCGGTTTTGATAAAAGCGTCAGCTAAATGAAATGTAATGTAATATTCTAAATGTTTAATGTATGGTGCACCAAGGTTTTGAGTTTAAGGGTTGAAAACCCAAAAGGGAGTCACATGATGATCTAAGGGGTTCACACAACGATTAACAGGGTGGAGGAGGATTACAAAAAAATGTTGCTCCTACATCAAATGATGTCTTTTTGTCTGACTTTTGTCTAATAAACGATTTCTTGTGAAATACTGGAAACTTTGATCAAGCTCCATTAATATTCAAATGAAAACCATTTGAGAAAAATAACTTATTTAAACCTGCATACCAATGTCACACGTCAACATTGCTTTGTTATTATATTAGAAGACGCATGCCAAAAAAGTTAGGGTTGTTAAATGTTACGTTTTATCACACAGCACAATGCCACAGATGTCGCAAGTTTTGAGGGAGCGTGCAATTGGCATGCTGACAGCAGGAATGTCCACCAGAGCTGTTGCCCGTGAATTGAATGTTCATTTCTCTACCATAAGCCGTCTTTCCCTCAAAGCCCACATGGCATGCAGCAATAGCAGCCAGGTACACTTTGATCGTAGAGAAAGCTGTGTTTATTAATCAGGTCCTGTAGAAATGATAGAATCACCCCAACAGGACATTGAAAAGAGATGTGTCTTTTTTGAAGGCACCACTCTTCAAACACCCTCCACTTACAGTCATAGAGAGACCTGGTGGAGGAAGCTCTTGAACTCTGAATAGTGTTTATCACCTTCTGAGGGAGTCCCACTGTATTCAGGTTATACCACTCACGGGCCAGGCCCATAGTGCCCCGCGCTCTGGGTGTGGGTGAAAGATCGCCCCCCCCCCCGCCTGAGACAGTATGTCCCTGTGTAGTGGGAGCTGCCACGGCTGCCCGCACAGCAGCTGATATATCTCCGCCAGCCAGTACATTGCAGGCCAGTGTGGAGCTATTAGGATCAGTGTGTGACGTTGTTCTCTCACTCTGGCCGGAGTTGGGGGTATCAGAGCCAGGGGTGGGAACACGTACAGAAGGACCGGAGGCCAAGCGTGCGCGAGCGCATCCATGCCTAACGGTGCGTTTAAATCGCGCATTGAAAAGAACAGCTGACATTGAGCGTTTTCTTTTGATGCGAACAGATCCACCGCGGCCCGGCCGTAACGCACCCACAGCTGACTCACAATTATTGGATGTAGAGTCCAGTCTGCATATAGTGGTGCACCTCTGGACAGCAGATCTGCCCCGAGGTTCATCACTCCTGGTACGTGCGTCGCTCTCAGAGAGGAGACGTCCGCAGCTCCATAAGATCAGTTTGCGTGCCAGCATGTGTAACTGGAGAGAACGCAAACCCCCTTGGCGGTTTATATACGATATTGTGGTCGTGTTGTCTGTCCTCAAGAGGACATGATGTCCTCTGAGAAAAGGCAGAAAGCGTTTCAGGGTGAGGAACACCGCTAAAAGCTCCAGACAATTTATGTGTGACCGTTGGAGGTCTCTGCTCCAGACACCCCTCACAGGTCGACCTTCGTATATAACCCCCGAGCCCGTCAGACATGCGTCTGTGGTGACCACCTTTCGCGATAGGACAGCACACATAGGCACGCCCCGTACTAGAAAAGTCGGGTGCAGCCAGTGGCGCAGTGCCATTACGCATTTCATAGTGACCATCACTCTCCGCACGCCATGACGCACGGGGTCCAGTCTGAGGGCAGCTACCCAGCGCTGAAACTCCCTCATGTGTAAGCGTCCCAGTCGTACCACCAGAACGGCTGACGCCATGAGCCCCAGTAACCGCAGACATGATCTGAAGAGAACATATTTGCGTGGTTGGAAATGAGCGAGGCAAGCCCTGAAGGCTTTCACTCTCTCTGCTGACAAGCGGGCTGTAAAGGGCACCTCATTCAGGCGTAGGCCCAGGAAGAGTACAGTCTGGGCTGGGGACAACATGCTCTTTTCTGTGTTTATTACGAAACCCAGGTTGAGCAGGTGTTTTACGAGGACATTCGTCTGCGTAATAGCCTCTTGCTCCGACTGTGCGAGAAGGAGCCAATCGTCCAGATATGTTGCCAGGCGAATACCCTGTTGTCTTAACGGGGCTATCGCGGCTTCCGTACACCGTACAAACACTCGTGGGCTGAGAGACAGACCGAAGGGAAGTACTCTGTACTCGTAACAGACACCCAGACATTAATAATTGCCTAATTCTGAAGCGGAAGGAGCAGTCACCAAATGTGACCAGGCCGAAAGGCATCGGCTTAATCAACACTAAATCACTCAGTATTTCCACACCTGACACTGAGGAAGAAATAGATCCCCGTTTCAGGCCTTTTGTGTTCGAGGGATTGATATCACTAACAGGTGAGTCAGACGATCAGAGACCCGTCCGCATTCTACGAGACACTGGAGGCTCACAGTCAGTGATTGTTGCCTCGGCTCTGCCATTCTCAGACAAGTCAGCGTGTGGGTATGGATCACTATTATGTGGCATTGAAATGGGTTACGTGCCCCGTCCCGTACACAATGTACACATACAGTCAAAATTAATTACTGGATTTTTCCCTGTTGCTGTGTGCCCAGCATTACCTATACGGGGTATAGTCCTTTTAATGGGAAATGACATCGCAGGAGGTAAGGTAACTCCTGCACTTGAAATATTGGATTCTCCTCAGACTGTGTTGTCTGAGGCCACAAATGCTCACATTTCCCCCATTTGTGCTGTCACCCGCGCGCAGGCGCATAAGAGTGACTCGGAGGTGTCGCTAAATGATACTATGTTTGGGACCCTGTTTACAGATGAGAAAATGCCGGAGGAAAAGCCAGTAGTGGCGAATTCCGTTCTCCCTGCTATGACCGCTGCGCAAGCGCAACCTGCCAGCCCAGCCGTTGACGGTTCCACACTCCGGGTAACCCGAGAGCGGTTACTCGCCGCGCAGAGGGCGGATCCGACGCTTGCGAAGTGTTTCGAGCAGATGGTGAGTAATGACAAAGCAAGGGGTGAGAAGGAAGGCTTTGTCACAAGGAGGGGTTTGAGGCATCTGTCACAAAATACAGAGCCTCCAGAGTGTTGTCCGTGCTCAGCCTTTATACTCCTCCCCCGGATGACGTGGCAGAAGCGAGCAGGGGTTGGATGACGTCAATCCAATCCCCATCTTCAGAGGCGGACCAGGAGATGGGCAGCCAATGATGTTGGCGCAACCACACAGCTCATTTACATGAACACACACACAGCTGAAAACACTCAGATTAATGAGCAGACAAACAGCATCCGTAACACCTTCACAGCCCCGTCCATCGTCCGCCTTCTGAGAGAGGTAGCAGCCACTCTTAGAAGGGGGGTAGACGTCAGACTGTTGGCTTTAAGCCTGGAAACGACAGTGGAAAATGATTTATTAAAAGACAATAGTGATGACGTGTTTGTTTGACTTAAACGAGCAGCGGAGCTTGCTGTCGTTGATGTTAAGTCCATTTCCCTCATGGCGCGAACTTGAGGATGACGTTCTGACATCACTCGAGGCGGCGGGAAGATGGGGGCATGGTTGCACCCCGGAAACACATGAGCATCTAATACTGGAACTTGTTCTGGAGCTGGAGAACAGGGAACTTCCAGCTCCTTTATCGAGGAGAGGAGAGGAGGCTGTCAGGCCGCCCTCTTCTTCTTTTTCGTCTGGTGGCTGAAAGTCTGGGCCGGCTGTGCCTGAGCGGCTGCTGCCGGAACCGGAGACTTTCTTGGCCAGCTCATCCTCGTGTTTTATTCGAAGCTAGAGCGGAGCCAAATATGCCCTCGGGAACAATAGGCATGTCCAAGACGTCCTCATTTTCCCGGTCTGGAAGGTTCGCCAGGGTAAGCCACCTGGCTCTCTCCTGTACCACCATTATCCCCAGTGCTTTGCCCGTGGCTTGGACTGCACAACGCTGCACACGGAGGCAAATGTCTGTGATCGCTACCTTTACAAACATTTGTGAAAGAAAGAGTCGTTCTGAAGAGCTCACTGAATTCCAACGTGATACTGTAATAGGATGCCACAGTTGCAACAAGGCAGTTCGTGAAATGTCTTCTCTGCTAGATATTCCACGGTAAACTGTAAGCAGTATTATTGCATAGTGGAAATGTTTAGGAACCACAGCAACTCAGCCACGAAGTGGCAGACCACATTACGTTACAACGCGGGAGGGGAAATAGTGAGGAGCATAGTGCGTAAAAGTGGCCAAAGAGTTCCAGCTCTGGCATTAATATCAACACCAACACTTCTATGCTTCCAACTTTGTGGAAAACAGTTTGGGGAAGGCCCTTTTGTGTTAAAACATGACTGTGCCCCACAAAGCAGCATGCATAAAGGCATGGTTGGTGTGGAAGAAGTTGACTGGCCCGCACAGAGCCCTGACCTCAACCCCATTGAACACCTTTGGGATGAACTAGAACGAGAGCCAGGCCCTCTCGTCCAACATCAGTGACTGACCTCACAAATGCTCTTCTGAATGAATGGGCAAAGATTCCCACAGATACACTCCAAAATCTTGTAGAAAACCTTCCCAGAAGAGTGGAAGCTGATATAGCTGCAACGGGGGACCGATTTCATAAAAGCTCCTGGAGGTGTAATGTGTAGGTGGCCCAATACTTTTGTCTTTATAGTGAATAAAGAGGCGCATGGAGGGCACGCCCCACCTCCAAAAGCACAATACAGGAGCAATGGAAAGATGTGGGCTAAAAATACCAAAAACACCCAGCCACATGTCCAAATCACTGATAAAATAATTATTTTTAACAAAATTATTATTATAGTATGTTTTTTTTTTTATCATTGTTATCAAACCTGATGTATTAATACAGTTTTAGTTCCTACATTTTGAAAGATTGATGATGTGTGGTGATCAAAAACAAGATATTTAATGAATACTTGGAATATTAAATGATTAAATAAATGGATTTACAAAAATATAGCTAAGAAACACTCACCCATACATGAAATAACATTGTAGGTCAATACGGGTAATTTTTTACCCATGTTGTCCCTTGATTTTGCATAGCTTGTGTATCAAAGGGTTAAATGTGTCATAATGTCCAAATTGCACCAATTGGGTTTCCAGAAATACACCCACCAAGTGTAGATGTACAAACTGTTCACTGAAAGTGTTCTCATGTATTAAATGTCTTTGTTTGGCAAAATGAGCCATATCAAAAAAATGGTGGTAACATGTCCCAAGTCTAAAGGACACCTATGCCAATCACAGATTCCCAAATATTGTCGAAATAGTGTATGGTCTTCGTGTACGGTAAGGCTACCATACAGAAACAGAGACATTTTGCAAATCATCCAATGAAAGCTCTATTTCTTGTCACTTTTTGTGATAGTTACAGTTGCTTAGGAACAAAACTCTTTATTCTAACATTTTTCTTTGTGCTATCATAGCCAACAGCGACGTTCCTCTTTCAGAAAAGTCTTGCTTTAAGCAGTCGTGTTAAAGCTTTGCTTTCCTTCATTGGCACTCAAATATCAACTCAGTCGACAGGAGTTTTATGACACCACAATAAAGATTTCCCATTGTGTACCCTTGATAGCTTCCATTGTCTACCTATTCGCTATTCCTCAGAAGGAAATAATCAAGGGAGACAAGGAAAGAAAAAGAAAAACAGGCTTTTTGTTAGTGACAAGTCGATACATGTGCACACGGGCGATGGTGTCAGCGAAAATGTGCGCAGACTCACAATATCTGTCACATGTGTGCTAGGGGGAACCATCTTTCCAAACTGGCCCTGATAGCTCCCCTCATTCCAAAAGCAATCAGGGACTCTGTGGCTTCCTCCGTTTTTCAATCACTCCTTCCATCACTGATGTAATGTGTCATTAGTGCACTACATTTATGTATATTCAAAACAATTGTAATTAAGCAGCAGTCATTAAAAATGCACATTGTGTGTGGTTGCTGCTCCAGGGGGTTGAGTGTGGTAGAGAATAGCATAAAACATTTACTGTTTAAAGCCATCTGAGCAGAAAGTAATGTATTGTCAGTCGCAGTCATGAGCAGCTGTTACAAGTATCTAGTGGGACTTTCGTGAAATGCATGGACACGTTACATATATGCAAAAGAACATGAATCATTTATAGTGATCACTAATTATGCTGTGTAAGAAAATACTGAGGAGGATAACGACGGAGAACAAGACCTTAAATTAGCATCAAATGTGAACTTTTGGTTTGAATTTCCTTTTGTGTGTTCCGGAAATAAGTTGGTAATAAACAGTCCCATGACAAAATGACACTTTATGATGTAATAAAGATTTTTGGCTTGTGTAACCATTAGCTAATAACCACCCAAGGTAACCCTGTGTTTTCCTTATATTTACAGTCTATGGTGTTTTAATGCTGAAGCATTACGGTTGTTGTTGTTGTTGTTGTTATTGTTAAGTATTGCTTTGTGATGGTCAGAGTTGGGTGTAACGCGTTACTGTTATAATATTACTTTTGTCGGTAACGGAGTAGTGTAACACGTTACTTTTATAATTCAGTATTCACACTACAGTTACTAACATTGGACGACCAGGCGGCCTACTTGGCTCTTGACTACACTAGTCGATGCATAACACCTGAGCAACTTTATACCTTAAGGAGACATGCCACCAAAGCCTGCAAAACAAGTCAAGAAAGACTCCATGCCTACGGAGAACGTCGCCACTAGCGACGTTAGCATGGAGACGCTAACCAGTTTGTTGGAGAGCCATAAAGTGTCTCTCTCAACGGAATTCAAAACTGTCATCGCCGCACTCGAGTCCAAAATCTGATTCATGGGACTATCTCTGATCATGGGCAGCGTATTACTTCTTTGGAGTCGAATGCGGATTTGGTCGACGGGCGCCTGTCGACTTTGGAACTACATGCGTGGAGCTAGCCGCTAGCAATGCTAAGCTGCGGGCGGAAACTGCAGACCTCGAAGCCCGCAGCCGCCACAAGAATATCCGCATCCTTGGTCTCCCGGAGTCGATGGAGGGCCCGCGACCAACCGCCTTCTTCTCCGACCTACTACCCCAGCTTCTGGGGGACCAAATCCTGCCTACTTCTCCTGAACTGGTCCGGGCTCACAGGTCGTTAGCTGCGAAGCCGAAGCCTGGGGAAAGACCGAGGCCTGTCATCATCCGATTTCACAACTTCCAGACCAAGGAAAGAGTCATCCGTGAAGCCCGGAAAATGAGAGCGGATCTACGGTACAAGGGGAAACCGATTGCCTTCTACGAAGATTATATTCCCGAGGTTGTGATGCAGCCAGCTCTGTACCGCTAGGTGATGGCGCAGCTGTATAAACTCGGACTCAGGCCTGCTCTCCAGTACCCGGCCAGCTGATGTTTATGGCGGAGAATGGAGACAAAGTTTGGCTGTCATCTGTCGAGGAAGCTAAGAATTATCTTGCCGCTAAACAGAGGTAGCATGCACTGCTATAAAACACAGTAGCTATGGTCGGCCCATCTGCTAACTTGCCACATTACTGAGTGGTCTAACTTAGCTGCTCGTTAGCATAGCCCGGACTGCACTATCGCTACGCTGAACTGTACGGTAACTAGTCATGTTACTCTACGAATGACTCCCTGTAAGCACATTTTTATGTAGACTGGTCACTGTTTCTCAATATAGCACTTTAAGTTGAATGTCAGTCTCACTATTTACATACGTTTGTGATTAGCTGGTTGTGCTCAGATAATTGGTGTTATTCTGCCAGGTTGATGTTGGTTATGGCAGCTAACTCAGGGGTTTTTATGGGGAATTTGTTCACTGTTCAATGTAGAGGGAACGGAGGTTAAGTAAGGGAAGGATAGGACTGACCCACGTCAGGAAGGTTTGTATCCAAGGATATACACATGTTTGATGTTCCCAATGGGACTGGGGTTTTGTTGTGTGCGTCTGTCTGTCTGTCTGTCTGTTTCTCCCCCCTCAAATTTCCTGTTTTCTCTCTCCCCCTCCCCTTTTATTGTATTCTCTGCTCAGGTTATGCCACAACTTAAAGGACTATGTCAGTGAGTGGTAGAAATATCCGGTTTATTTCCCGGAACGTTAAAGGGATGAACAATATCACCAAAGCCAACAAGGTAAGAGACACACCTCCGTATGGCGGAAGTGTCTCGCGTCAAGAGGCCATGGATGGGTCACTTGTTTCATTCAAGGTTTTCCGAGAGGGCTAGAGGAGCAGCTATCATTATACACAGGGATATTGCCTTTGAACTAAACACTGCTATATCTGATCCGAACGGCCGGTACATTATAGTATCTGGCAAATTACAAAATACTCCTGTGGTCCTGGCCTCGCTATATGCTCCGAATTGGGAAAATGACAAATTCATATCCAAATTATTTACTTATATACCTAATCTCAATGAGCATCAAATTATAATTGGAGGTGACTTTAATCTGGTCCAGGATATAGAGCTTGATAGATCGTCTACGAAGCAGTTTACTCTATCTAAATCGACCAAAGTCTTAACATTTCACGCCGACCAGCTGGGCTTGAGGGACCCGTGGAGGACTAAGTTTCCCTCCAGTAAAGTGTTCTCTTTCTTTTCACATGTCCACCACACTTACTCACGGATAGACTTCTTCTTAATTGACGATAAACTATTACGTAACGTTCTTTCCTGTGAATACCATAGCATAGTTATCTCAGACCATGCACCCACTTCTGTAGAAATGTATTTCCCCCATGGTAGACCACCCTCTAAATTCTGAAGATGTAGCCCTCATTTGCTGTCCAAACCCAAATTTAAGGCTTTTCTTGCAACACAAATCAAATTTTTCTTTGAGATAAACGACACTCTGAATATTGGTAGTGATATACTACCAATCTTTGTGGGCAGATCATTTATTTTGTCTCACATTTCAGGAAATCGGAGAAATCCAAATTGACAGAAATGTCAGCTGATATCCGAAATGTAGACAGCCAATACTCGGTTAATCCCACCTCTATTTTGTATAAAAAACGGCTTCAGTCTCAATATGATCTGTTATCAACGGGTAAGATCGAAAGGCAACTTCTGCAAACCAGGCAACAATTGTTTGAGCAGGGAGATAAGGCAGGCAAACTGCTTGCATATCAATCGCGAGTGGCCGGTGCCTCCAGGTTGATCCCTAGAGTGAAGTCGCCAACAGGTGATATTACAACAGACCCTGCTGAAATCAGTAATATCTTCTCAGACTACTATTCTGAATTATATACCTCAGTCTTCTCCACAGGATTGGGACAACCCTAACCCCTTAGACACTCTAGCTCAGGGATGGGCAAATGGCGCATGCGGCCCCCACCTCCTCTTGTTGCGGCCCTCAGATTAATTTATAAACAACGTAATTAATAAAAAAAAATGTAAAAAGAAAATTATTTTGTTTTACTTGTACAGATGTAACACTCCAGATTAGACTCAAATGGGTGTGTCCCAGTCAAAAGCCCAGCGGATGCCAGTGGCTGGGGGTGTTGCCAAATTGCTAGAGGGCGTTGCCCAATTTCCCCATTTGTTCAATTACAGGATTTAACCATGAGATGGCGCTTCATTCACAACATACACAATGGGCGTTGTAGAAACATCAATATTTTAGATCAAATAAAGTATATAGTTTGCTTTATGCAGTATATTTCTTGTAATATTGTACAGTAGATTGAAGTAAATCAACTTATACATTAAGATAAGATAAGATGGACCTTTATTAATCCCGTGGGGAAATTCAGTAGTTCAAACAGCAACAGGGTGAGAGTGAAAAACAGGACAGCACAGATTCACACAGATTAATAAAATCAAAAATAAGATGAGCGATAAAAATAATAATAATGAGAAACTATGAAATAAGAAATGAATAAAACTAAAATGTAATTATCATATCATATATTATAATGCATTGTATTATTAAGTAATATCATACATTAACCCCATTATAGCAGATGCCACATTAAATGGATGAACACATGTATGCATCAATAATTACAACAGAGTATTTCTAAATACAAGTTGTAAAAATACTTATATGTATTTAATATTAACCCTTTGGAGTCGACCGTCACGCCGGCGTGATCAGATCACATGACCTGTTCAAGCCGGTGCCGTATAAAAACAACAGTCCGGACAACATTGCTGTGTGTTTCTATCGAAAGTACTGGCTTGAAACTATATCCCAGTCTTTGTTTCATGCAAAAAGACCCAGTAAACACGGAGATACGATGATATAAAGTTAATACATTTCAAAAGTATGAAATATGGAAGCACATATTTGAATATCTTCGCCGTATTTGATCATTTTACGAAACGGAAAATACTGGAAACTGTAGATCCTGCTCAACAGGATGTATATGTGTATTTCTGTCGAAAGTACTGGCTTGAAACTATATGCCAGTCTTTGTTTCATGCAAAAAAAAAAACAATAAACACGGACATACGATGATATAAAGTTAATACAGATATATTTTAGAAGTATGAATAATGGAAGCACATATTTTAATATCTTTGCCGTATTTTATCATTTTATGAAACGAAAAATACTGGAAACTGTAGATTCTGCTCAACAGGATGTATTTACCAGGGAGGGGGTGAGGTAATCAGTTAAACGGAGTGATACGAAACGAGACGAAAAGAGACGGAGGGACGGCAGGAACCGAAGAGAGACGGCGGGAAATGGAGAGAGACGAAGATCTACGAAGACAGGCGGCGGGAGACGAAGAGAGGCTGCGGGAGACTGCGATTGAAGTAATGTGACAGACAAACATTGAGAATTTAGATATAGTTAGATAGATTTAGAGTTTTGAAGACTCAACTATGATGAAGAGAACTCTGAACGTGAGTCAAGCTTTAAGCTTGTTTTTTGACATGGAGGAGGAGGAATCTGTGATGTTGCCCATGTGTCGTAGTTGACAGAAACCGCTTTGAAGCGTGGCACAGATAAAGACAGAAAAAACTGATTGTTGTACATAATGTGTATATATATATATTTGTATTATATTTATAATAACACTTTTGCCTTATCAGAATGAAATCCCATGCTACCTCAATCACACTTTCACATTATCATAGTCACATCCAATGTATATATTTCCAGCTTTTAAATGGTTTCGTTGTGTATGTTTGTGTTATGACAAATAAAATCATTTTCAAAATCTGTTTTTACGTTTTTTTTGTGTGATTTTGGGTCCAAAATGTTCATATAGTAGAAGATCACTGCTCTAAGTCAAAGATCCTACATCCAAACGAAATAAATATAATTAATTATGATGAATACGTTAAGTCTTGTTCATTGTTTTTCACTTTTATTAAATGTTTGATATTTCCCCCCCAAGTGTCTGTCAAAATGCATTTTACGTTTCTCACTTGCAATATCATTATTTCCGCTCTCTTCAGAAGAGTGATCTCCCTGTGTCTCTCTGTGTGCGGGGGATCACAGGAGGGGGGGGGGGGGAGAGCTGTGGAATGTGACACACATTCCGATGGCCAATTAGTTTTAAACAAAGGGTCCCCAACATACATAGGACACATGGGGGGTTGGGCTGGTGACGTATGGTCTGCAGCACATCACAGAGGCATTTAAAAAGTGAAGACAATACATTCTGGAAATGTTCACATCAGGCACCTTCAAGTTAAACAATACTACTGTACAGTAAACAATTAACACAGTAAATTATGTGGATTAAATCACATTTATTTCGTTAAAAATAAACGAAATGACTCGGTTTGCATTCATAAAGAATGCACAAACGTGTTTAATCGTTAATGTCAGATATGTACTAAGTAAATAGCCTACATTAGTTCCTGCTCAAGATTAGATTCAACTTTATTGTTATTGCACAGATTACAGGTAGGCCTACTGAGACAACGAAATGCAGTTTAGCTTCTAACCAGGTGCAACAAGCAGTGAAGTGAAAAGTAATGTTCACAATCTACAGAATAAAATATATAATGAATTGAATGATGAATAAACAGTGGGGTATGAATACACTAGATATCAGCCTGTGAGCAGTATGAACAGTGTGTTAATCGTTAATTTCAGATATGTACTAAGTAAATAGCCTATATTAATTTCATGATGGATTAAACACCTCCAAATCTGAGGCCATGGTTCTCAGCAGGAAACCGATGGACTGTCCACTCCAAGTAGGGAATGAGTCCTTACCCCAAGTGAAGGAGTTCAAGTATCTCGGGGTCTTGTTCTCGAGTGAGGGAACAATGGAGCGTGAGATGGGCCGGAGAATCGGAGCAGCGGGAGCGGTATTGCAGTCGCTTTACAGCACCGTTGTGACGAAAAGGGAGCTGAGCCAGAAGGCAAAGCTCTCTGTCTACCGGGCCATTTTCGTTCCTACCCTCACCTATGGTCATGAAGGATGGGTCATGACCGAAAGAACGAGATCGCGGATACAAGCGGCCGAGATGGGTTTCCTCCGCCGGGTGGCTGGTGTCTCCCTTAGAGATAAGGTGAGAAGTTCGGTCATCAGGGAGGGACTCGGAGTTGAGCCGCTCCTCCTTCGCGTCGAAAGAAGCCAGTTGAGGTGGTTCGGGCACCTAGTTAGGATGCCACCTGGGCGCCTCCATAGGGAGGTGTTCCAGGCACGTCCAGCTGGGAAGAGACCAAGGGGTAGACCTAGGACCAGGTGGAGGGATTATATCTCTTCGCTGGCCTGGGAGCGCCTTGGGATCCCCCAGTCAGAGCTGGTTGATGTCGCCAGGGAAAAGAAAGTTTGGGGCTCTCTGCTGGAACTGCTACCCCCGCGACCCGATCACGGATAAGCGGGAGAAGATGGATGGATGGATGGATGATGGATTAAACCACATTTATTTCGTTAAAAATAAACAAAATGATTAAATGTAGGGTGAATTGCCCTAATGTGGAACATTTTTGCATTTCAGACTACGGGAATATATTGCGACATGAAGCCGATACAATAAATCAAAATCCAGTAACATTCTGAAATCCCCAGGATGTGTCCTAATCAAACCAAAAGAGAACATGCAGATATTAATCTCATAAAAGAAATGGTAGACATATTAGTACTCTTAGGCTGCGGCCCCACGAGGACGAATTTGGTCGTTTGCGTTACTGTTTAGTGTCATATAGACCGTTCGGCCACACGAGGACGACCGAATACGGCACTAAACGACTGAGGAAACGACAACGGGTCCCAAGGTGGATAGAAATGCATACGCCACTCTCTGGGGGGTCAAACGGCTCCGTGTGTGCGCCCTATACGGACATTTTCAGATCACTGATAGTGATTGCGCAATAGCCCCGCCTCTCCCCACCTCTTCTGCTCACCTCCGCTTACCCCGCGCCAGTGCTGAAGTGTTTCGCCACCAACAACAACAACAATGGCGGATCGCAGAGTTGCTATCTTGCTCCGGACGCTATTGACCATGCTACAGTTGTTTGTGCAACATCTACAGCAATAATGATGAGGCAATAGCCCCGCCTCTCACCACCTCTGCTGCTCACCCCCACGTCAAAGTAAACTGCACCCTGAATTCAGATTATTTATCTTTCTCTCGCGAGTGAAGTCTAATCTGACAGGACGGAGACACGCAGCTCTGCTCACCTGCAGCTCCTCCCGCTGCAGCAAAACACACACTTCAAGTCAGATCATCACCCTTAGCTATTTTAATTACCTCTCAAACTCCCTAAACTAGTTATAAATATGTTTATGTTTACAGTCGGCCGGGTCACTGATTACTGGATGAGCTGCTGCATGAGACAGACACTGACGCTGTCTGAAGAGAGGGAGGAAAAAGAGAGGCTCCGTGTATTTTATCATTATATTATATAGATTCGTTATTCAATTGTTTTAAAGCTCAATAAATAACAAAGAAGACCTTTGACCGGCACTTTTATAATTTTGTCCGGAAGATTTCAACTTTAATACACGCTGACTGGCGAAAAACTCTACCCGGTTCCCTCGGCCCCCACCGTGGAGAATAAACAGAAGGGCAACCATGACAACCATGCTTCTTCGCTGCTTTTGTGGAGGAAGTTACAGCGCCACGTAGAGGCTCCTGCATATGTACTGCAGCTTCTCCAGCGGTTGGAGCTAAACGGAGCGGTCTCGTGTGGGCAGACACTATCCGGATAATTATTGCATGTGGACGGAAGCCGTTTGCGATTGCGTTTGCGTTAATCCTATGCGTTTAGCCGTTTTCGTCCTCGTGGGGCCGCAGCCTTAGTGCCAAGTTGTCTCAGACAATCTGTTTTCCTAATGTGGGACAGTTCTGTGCAAAATGTGGGACACTGAAAAGTCTATATTAAAAAGCCTCAGTCACCTTCATTCATGTAATAAAAAAATCTCAGGCCAGTAACACTCAAAGCTACAGTAAATGTGCAATACCATGCTATGTTACTATTTATAATGTTATTGTTGTTACAACAGAAGATGTTTTTATTTAAATTGAAGTTAAATGCATCAATCTGGTGCACTGAGGGCAACATTAGTAGATTTGTGGATACAGCTCTCAACACTCATATGAAACAGAACAGTTCTTACAATGTGTGTTGGAAGGTATTAAATTACTATGCATATTTTATTGTGTAAACACACAGCTGATCACCTGAGAGCTGCCGTTTCATTCAGAGCGTTTAAATAAAACGACGGTCTGATTTCAACAACTCAATGTGTGATTATTATAGCAGTAATATTAGACACTAATAATACAGTACACTATTAACACTGTACATATTATTGTTTGTCCGTGGGATTAGGGTGATCGGTAGTGAGAGCCGCTGCATTTTCCTCCGGTCGGATGTGATATAAAAACAAAGCGATTATTGTTGTTGTTGTAAACTCACGTGGATTACATTTAGTGCATTCATTACAACTCGCGAACATATGATACATTAAATGAATGCGAGGATGACGATCGAACATCGTTTGTTTGACCCTGGATGCATTTCCTGATCTAAAAACATAGCGATGGTTTTGTACTTACGCAAACGTGAATTAAACATTATTTTGTTAAATAAAAACATGGTGATGTTTAGTAAATGATTACATGTCTCTTACTTAAGCACAGAATATGATCCTATCCGTGACATATATGGATCTTAACAAATATCCGCTATATCAGATACCTGTAGATCAGCTGTTTATTTCACATGAGTTTCAGTGTGGCAGCTTTTCACGGCTCCCCCTGGTGGATCCATGATCCATTGCAGCTGGTTTCATTATAATTAAATGTATTTATCAAGGGGGCGTTTCAAGTCCTGCGGGGGGGTTTTCCTTATCAGCAGGGGCCCACCCCGTGCCGATCACGGACCCGCACGGGTAGGCGTCTGAAACGAAGCGCTACATCTGTAGTACTGATACCGTCCACTAGACTCCTAGTTACGTCGCAAGCTGCGTAGATGATTTCAAATACCGCAAAATAATCTGTGACGCATTTGTGTGTATTGTGTTTGTTTCCCGGGGAAACCCTCACAAGAAACACCGGCTGTTGTTATGCCTGCTGTGACGTTAAGTTGCCTCTTGTAATTATGCCTTTACAAGCTTAAAAGTAGTTTCTATCATCTGAATTTGGCGAAACAAGTTTAATATTCTTAAAACCAAGACTTTGTTTATTTGAAATCAGATGAAAACAAACTGTCACGGACCCTGTCGTGTTATCTATGATTACTACGCTTTTCATTCATAATTTCAGCGGGAGGGAGGGGGAGTGGTGCTGAGGAACAGCAGAGTGCGGGCTGACAGAGGTCTGTGTTCACATTCCCCTTATTGTGGAATAAGGGGAATGCAGAGACTGGCTACAAGTGTTTAGGTTCAAGTTAGACAACTAATGTCTGGGTTAGTGTTCATGACTTCATGTGTATGTCATCTAATGGTTAATCTCAATACACATACATTTTCCGTGCTTTCCAATAGTTTAAAATAGTTTTATTCCACTGTTTAATAACCTGTTCAATACAAACATGCCACTTGTAAAAATGAAATAACATTTATGTGAACTGATATTTGTTTAGTGAGCTTATTAGAGGATGTTCCCATTTTTCGGGGATGTTCCCTTTGATTGTAAAATGTCAATGAAGATGTCAGACTTAGTATATTTATTAATAATGACATACAACACATGGAATTTTTGTGTGTGTGTGTTCCAAGTGAATCTGCGGCCCCCTGGTGGCCAGTACATCAATGATGTGGCCCCCACCACCATCAAAGTTGCCCATCCCTGCTCTAGCTTATCCCCAAGTTGATGGAAGAGGTTCTGGTGATCCGTTAACCATCTCTGAAGTAACAGAGGCTATCAAATCTTTACAGAGCGGTAAATCGCCTGTTCCTGATGGCTACTCCACAGAGTTTTTTAAAACTTTTTGTTCTGTACTTGCCCCGATCCTGGTGAGCGTATTCAATGATGCCTTTCTGAAAGGCCAGTTACCATCTACTTTGTCTGAGGCATCAATCACTCTACTGTTGAAGAAAGATAAGGACCCACTCTTGTGTGGCAGTTATAGGCCGATATCCCTTTTAAACGTAGACTTTAAGATCATGGCTAAGGTTCTATCTAGCTGTCTCCAGAGGGTGATGCCGGGCCTGATCGATCCCGACCAGACAGGCTTTATCTCAGGACGACAGTAATTTTTTAATATCAGAAGGTTGTTTAACATTATTTATTCTCCCTTTACTAGTTCCCCTGAAGTTGTTCTCTCTTTGGATGCGGAAAAGGCATTCGACAGGGTAGAGTGGGGATATCTGTTCTATGTACTTAACACATTTGGTTTAAGCAGGGACTTTGTTTCATGGATTCAACTCCTCTATACATCTCCGGTAGCTTCAGTTAACGTCAACGGTGTTAAGTCTGGTCTGTTCTCGCTCTCTTGCGGAAATAGGCAGGGTTGCCCTCTATCTCCGTCATTATTTGCGCTCGCTATCGAGCCTCTAGCCTTATGGCTTCGTAGTGAGGAAGGATTTAGGGGCATCACGCGCTTCGTTTTTTTGCATAAGCTCTCTTTGTATGCAGATTACCTTTTACTCTACATTTCCAGCCCATCGTCCTCCCTTCCTATAATTCTAAGCATTTTAGAGCAATTTAAGAAGCTATCTGGCTACAAACTCAACCTCCAGAAAAGCGAATATTTCCCTGTTAACACCCTCGCTGAAAAACTTCCCCAAGCTCTCTTTCCTTTTAAGAAGGTCTCAGAGGGATTCAAATACCTGGGTATCCATATTACTAAATCGTTTACAGAGCTATTTGCCAAGAACCTTAGTCCATTAGTAGAGCGCTTCAAAGCAGACTTAGCTAGATGGTCCTCCTTGCCTTTCTCCTTAATGGGATGCATTAATTTGATAAAAATTGTGGTTCTACCTCGGTTCTTATATTTCTTCCAACACATTCCAATATTTATAAATCTTTTTCTCAGCACTTGACCAGCAGATTAACTATTTTTTATGGTGCACCAAGAGGGCTCGTATCAGAAGAGTAGTTATTCAACTCCCTAAGTCTGAAGGTGGCCTGGCCCTGCCTATTCTCCGCCAATATTATTGGGCATGTAATATTAATAAGCTGCTTTTTTGGAACACTAATTTGGCACAGGGCGAACACCCTCGATGGGCCCAGATGGAGGCTTCCTCTTCGGGTCACACATTTGACCTTCAAAGTTCTCACTTGTTCCGATTCTTAAAGATCAGGCACTTTGTGGAAAAGAAATACCCCCAATTTCCAGGCCGGCCTCCTGATTCGATAATTGATTCTTTCTTATCACTTAAGACCGATTCAAGGAAGCTCACCTCCATTATATATAATAACATTTTTAAGATAAATCCTACTTGCTTAAATTCCCTTAGAGTTGTATGGAACCAGGACCTTGGGATTAACATGTCAGATGATCAGTGGGGAGGTATATTAGACCTGGTACACACCTCTTCTATATGTGCAAGGCATAGCTTACTGCAGTGCACGATTCTGCATAGAGTACATTACACTAACGCTAAGCTGGCCAGGATATACCCCGACAGGTCTGACACATGTAATAGATGTAAACAATCTCCGGCTGAGTACATGCACATGTTTTGGTCGTGCCCTAAACTATCGGAGTTCTGGTCTGCAATATTTGATTCATTTAGGGAGGTCTTAGGTGAGACAGTGGACCCTAGCCCCCTCACTGCCCTTTTCGGAATTCCTCTGATGCCCAATGCACCCATTACAACGAGTTATCACATTCACCACTCTGCTTGCCAGGAGGCTTATTCTCCTTAAATGGATTCATTCCTCCCCTCCCACCCATAATAGATTCATGAAATCCTGTATTGCGTCAGGCTTGAGAGGATTAGGTTCTCCCTTAGGGGCGCCCTGACGATGTTCCATGATACCTGGCAGCCTTTTCTGGACCACATTGACACCCTTACTATTGGTGAAGAACCCAATACTTAATTCTCAGCAGAGCATCCCCTCCCACCAAAGATTTATAAAAATTTAAAATATATATTTATCGTGTGATTTTGGAAATAAAAGTTTCATATTCTGAAAGCCAAGACGTTGTTTATTTAAAATAAAACACCCGAAATAAAAAAAAATAAAGAATGTAAAAAAATTAGGGCTGTCAGTCGATTAAAATATTTAATCGCGATTAATCGCATGATTGTCCATAGTTAATCGCGATTAATCGCAAATTAATCGCACATTTTTTATCTGTTCTAAATGTACCTTAGAGGAATATGTTTCAAGTCTTTAATACTCTTATCAACATATGAGTGGACAAATATGCTGTATGCAAATGTTTATCATTTGAACAATGACAAATACATTACAAATATTCGCCTCAATTCAACCTGGAACCTCTCTCATTCAATAATACAATACTGTGTGTGCGTGTGTGTGTGCGTGTGCGTGTGCGTGTGTGTGTGCGTGTGCGCACGCGCGTGCGTGCGTTGGAGCTATGTGCAACTCAAGGCATATGCTCGAACGGGAGCTGCCTGGACGCTGCAATCATGTTGCGCGCACTATCCGTGCTGAGGGTGCTGACTTTTCGTACAATGTCCCACTGTCTGGCTACCTGCATAAAGTCAAGTGTCGGCGAAATGTCGCTCCTCTGTTTTCATTTAAACAGCTCCTTATATCTGTTAGCGCAGCTACCTAGCACCAGATGCTAACAACAACAATACACGTAAGGTCTCTCTCTCGCTCGAGCCACACATACACACACCCTCCCGGTCCTCCCGATAGCCAGTCGGTTCCTGCTGGTGAGCGTGGAAGTGTGGTCTGCCGCAAGCAGGCAGCAGGAGCGGGGCTGTCAGCATCAGCTTGTAGATGGTATTTTAAACTCGATGCGCTCTGAAACTACGGGGCGGCCGAGGAAAAAAATACACATGCGTTAATCGCGTTAAAATAATTAGTGGCGTTCATTTTTTTTTTTGCGTTAACGCGTTAATAACGCGTTAACTTGACAGCCCTAAAAAAATGCTTTCAAATGTTTTTATTGGCTCATGATAGGCCCCGATCTCCGTAGGCCCCTGGGCTTCAGCCCAGGTCATCCCGTGCATTAGGTCAGCCCGTGCATTAAGGCGGCCCTGGGTACTACTCGCTATCATGCTATGCGTGCTTTCACCTACTGAGTTGCATAAACGTAGCCGGCCAATCGGGTGACCTGAATGCGGAGCAGGCCAACAGTACCGTCAGTACCTCCCGACCGTCATCCTTTTTCTATTCTGCGAACAGCAACAACTGAAGCTAAATGTAAGAAGATAGATAGAAGAAAGTGAAAGAATATGGACTCACCACTCCTTGAACATCGGCCTTGCCCGGGCTTAATTGCTTGCGATTCCGAATGGCCGACAGAATGGCAAACACGAACGGCACCTCCTCGGCCACCTCCTGGTCCTCCATTTCGACCACCTCAAGCTCCTCCTGGTCCTGCGCCTCGTCCAGCGAGAGATAATGCGCCTGGAAATGTTCCAGGCTTATGTTGGCATCTGAGCCGCGGGAGCGCATGACAGGCACTGCAGGATGAAGAATGTTTGCTGCCCTCCACCTCGTCGTCAGGCCCCAAACACTCGAAGCATAAGCGGTGGGGATCAGCGCCCGCAATCCACATGTCTACCCTACTTTTATAATTTTCGAATCATAAATCCATCATTTAGATTTATGATAGACTTTTGAAACTACAAGAAGATAAGGAGGACTTTTACAAAAAAGTAATAGAGATTTTTGTCCAGAGGGATAGGCAAATGGACTTCATCTTCAAGTCAAGGTAAAACCACAATTTTATTGAAAATGGGATCTTACTAAGAGAGAACAATTCAATATTTAAATGATAAAATTACATTTGTTGGGTATCCTTCTGTTGAACTGTCTGTTTAAAATTAATTGAAGCATCAGACTAAATAGGCTTTTGAAAATAATATTATATTTTGATTTAGGTCAAAATATAATATTTGCAAACCTGAAGAGTCAGTGCCAGTGCCTCACCAGCCATGAACCTCACTGCAGAAGTGTATAGACATCTAAATGTGTTGTGCCCCACCACTTTTGACGACGCTGAAGTTGGCTTCCGATTCAGAGCATCCGATTTGGCAGTTAAGGGGAAAGTTAAGGGACATTTAATTTACAGCGCTGAGCGAACTATCCTCCGTGTTTGAACCTCTTAAATCGCTGCATAGCCGATTTATTTGGAGTGGATTATCCCAGAGGGTCTAAAGATTCTTTATAATACAGTTTGAGATTTGTGAAACCTTTATTCTATTTGTGAAAATACAAACAAGGGAGATTTCAGTGCTTTTTTCGCATCTTCACCACATTAGACCAGGTCCTGATCTGAAACCACTAGACCTAGACTCATCAAATCTGGACAGTTGCAGTTACAGGCAAAACATTTCATTTGCACAATCTCATCGGATCCAAATATGGTCATTTCCTTTGTATCAGCAACCAATCGTGAAAGCACAAAAGGGTCTTAAACCAAGAAACGAAATCTCATTGGCTGGTGTCAATTTCTGACAACGTGATTCGTTCAGATGCGTCACGGGGTGTGCTAAAACACTTCCTGGTTAGCTTTCCGGTAGAAATTGAAATCTCAAAATGGCAAAAGAACGGCGAAAAAAAACGTTCACAGAGAAGACAACAACAATTGTCACTTGCACGAAGCAAGGTTATACAAAAAACAAATGACCCCGAACATGAAATACCTTCACGGAGTGCGTCGAGGCGCAAGCTATTATCCAAAGAACAGGAGGGTTTAGCTAGCGCCTCACTGCAATCTTTAAAGGTCGTTTTCTCAAAATGAGTTTTTTCTCCTACTCTGAGTCCAAAATTTCCACTTCAGTTGCACTTACATACACCAAACCTTCCAGTTATATTCCTATTAATATTATGAAGGCTTTTACAGAAGGGTTTGTTCATATATCATTCATAGCCTGAATTATATAAGATTTTATACCTAGAAACATGGCTAGAATTGATATTTTAGGGCTGTTGACAGTATTTTCTGATTTATGGAGTGATAAAAAGAGATTCCTTTCGGTTCCTGAAATGTGTTAAAATATGCGCAATGTAATGAGATAATGGTAATTTGCATATTCAGAAAACTTGTAATATAAGAAACAATTGCCTTATTGTAGGTAATTAACTGGAGAAACTACCCTATTCACCTGGGGTGTCTCGCCTTAACTAGGCTTAATAAACCATTATAGACCTACATCACTTAGCAACAGCTGCACATGCCCACATGCTAACTATGGGTCTTACAAACCTACATAACATTACAAATAGTCAGAAAATATTATTTACAATATTAATAAAACTATGAATTCAATTTGAACTGATTGACAAGGCAAAACACTGCACAGCGGCAGCAGCATTAAAGGAAAAATATCGTCTCTTACCTTGTGTTGGGGCTTCACAAAACTCCAAATGTAGCCTGGGGTGGCACTAATGAAGACCCTCATTAGAGCAGATACATCCACATTGTCCAAAATGTTACTATGGACATGCATTAAAGTCAGATGTGTCAGTCTCTTCTGTGTCATATGACTCTAGTTGTAGAGGTGGTGGGCTGAGGAGTAGCTGGTGGTCCACTCTTTTTATTGGGTTGTTTGTTGGAGAAAAAAATCCAAAATCCTTTTTTGCGCCATTCTAGAAAGTTGTCACTCTGCAGTGTATGTGTCGCGTCAATAACGTCACTCTCCCACGACCTACGACCTAGATGACTCGGATTTTATTTGGAAAATAAATTCAAGCCACCTGATATATACTATGACTATTATATGTTACTGTATACAGCTAATTTTATTTTAAGTAAAATCATAACTATTTTATGTAGTTTAATCATTTTTATTTAGGTGGTCACTCAGTTTTTCAAATGTACACCACTCACCAACAGGGGGTGCTGCAGCACCCCCAGCACCCCTACTTCCCGCGGCTATGGGAGAGAGAGGCGCAGGTACAGAGCGCCCACGGCTCCCGCTGCCTCTCCTGCTCCCTCGGCTGGTTATACGGGGCGGGTTCAATTCGAGCACCCGCGGGGCCAGGCCGGGCGATCCCGACGGGCCTCTGTCCCGGCTCCGCGTCAGCAGAGGGCTTCGGTATGGGGTGCACCGTCTTCCCGGAGATGCCGGGCGGTGGGAGGAAGTGTCCCGGCGGAGATGGCTTTCTCCACCCAGGACGCGAGGGTACATTCCGCCTCCTCCCTTTATGATGTGCCAATACTGAAGAATGCTTTTAATAAAAATGATTGCATTCATCCCAGTCTAAGAGTCATTCCTCTCCACAATTACAGACTTCACCATAATGTTGTCTGTACAGATTCCCCACTCGCCGCCCATCTTGTAACTCCAGTAGAGGAGGCAACCAGCGAGCGTGCATGTGAGTGTGATAAACCGCAGGAAGTGCCTCGGCATAGGCAGTATAGGTGAATGCTAAGGGTGCATCAACCCATCGGGGGCGCCAAAAATTGGGGAGAAAAAAAAAGTTAGAAATTAAAAAAATATATTTGTTAACATTTCATAACACAATTTCCCGATTATGGATCAACAAAGTACATCTTATTATCTTATACTAACATAACTACACCTATATTGCGTACGGCACCCATAAACTATGGCGCACCCCCCCAAAAAAAATCAAGTTGAACTACCCCAGCCTCAGTAAAAACCAGAGGTTCAGGCTGTGTATGTTGTGCACTCTCAGGCACTCTCAGGACAGAGAAAAGGGGCTTTACTCTATGTACTTCCTGGTTCCCAAGAAGACAGGAGAATTCAGACCGATTCTGGATCTTCGCATCCTGAATCAGCACATTGTCTGCAAAAAGTTCCATATGTTTACCATAAAACAATTGATGGAACTGGTGCAGCCGGGCGATTGGTTCACAACCATCGACCTGAGGGACGCTTACTATGTCAAAATTACTCCAAAGCACAGAAAGTATTTGCGTTTTGCCTTCCAGGGTAAAATCTATCATCCCAAGAGGAGACAGGTTTCCTCTCGGCAGAGATTCAGGTCCTGTTGCAAAAACAGGCGGTGTCTGTTGTGCACTCTCAGGACAGGGAGAAGGGGCACTATTCCATATACTTCCTGGTTCCCAAGAAGACGAGAATTCAGGCCCATTCTGGATCTTCACAGCCTGAATCGACCTGAAGGACGCTTACTTTCATGTCGAAATTGCTCCAAAGCACAGAAAGTATTTGCGTTTCGCCTTCCAGGGGGTAGCCTACGAGTACAACAGACTACCGTTCGGCTACTCCCTATCCCCACGGACGTTCAGCAAATGTGTGGCTGCAGCGCTCCAGCCGCTGCGCGACCATGGCATGAGGGTGTTCTTTTATCTAGACCAGTGGTTTTCAAAGTGTGAGTCGTGCCTCCCCTGGGGGGCGCCAGAGAGAAAAAAAATAACGAGAAAAAGACGAGTGACACTTGCACACTTTTGGCTGTCTGTGGAGACCGAGTTCCCCCACCTCGCCAAAAAGGCTGTAAAAGTGCGCATTCCCTTCACCTACCTGTGTGAGTGTGGGTTTTCCGCATTGACTTTGATCAAAAGCAAGTACCGGTCAAGGCTGCAGCCAGAGGATGATCTGCGTTTATTCTTGTGTCCATCACAGACGCAGACTCATTGGTCCCACTAAAGGGATGAGTGTAATAGGGAGGCACAGTTGACGTTCAGTGTGTTGCCGGGAGCATATAAGGATGTATCCACGATGTTGAAAATGTTAAAAATGTTTAAAAAATATACGGGTCGTGCTGCAGCTAGATTTGCCTGTCCTCTGTAAGAAGGTGTTGGCGACTGACATGCAAGGAAGAATGGCTGTCCACAGGCTGTTCCAACTTTATTAACTTCCAGGGTAGTGAATTGAACATGCAATTGTAATTGGGTGTGTCATGGTATATTTTCATGCACGCGCACGCATGTTCCACAAGACACAAACTGAACAACACTCAAATGTGCGATCGCTAACACTGTCCTTGCGATCTTGTTATAACAAGTGCACGTTACTGATGCAATATGGTTGAGACCATTTGGGCTTCTTGCAGATTTGGTAACATGTTGACCTGCAAAACAAGTCTTTTCTAATGATGATCGTGGTGTTTTTCCGTAAATATGACTGAGAGAGTCCTTTTGCGAGGCCTGCATGTACTTCCACATTACCAATTAGCTCATTGCCTTTTCTGTAAAAGAGCTCTGTCCATGTCAGCAGAAAGCTTTATGATGTCCTCAGGTACTAAGCATGGAAAAAAGTGTTTTGGCCTTGTTCCCTGGTGGCTGATAAGGAGACAAAGCATGGAGACTGAAAACAGCAGAAAACTGTTGGTCTAGCTTCCTTATAACTGAAATAAATGCCTTACAACAATTATAAAGCTCTTATTGGCTCTAGTTACACAGTTATCATTGGCCAAATGTATGTAAGTGGTAATAATGCTTGAACATTTGTGGGGAATTAATATGGAAAAACATGTTTTAATAAAACAAAGGACAGTGGGTGTGACACAAGGTTTTATAATTTTCACCAGTTATTATTCACATCTGTTCCATGCAACATCTAATAATCCTCACTCCCAATTTGGCAAATACAGCATGTTGATCAAGACCCGTTAGCCAAACCTGGTGGTACCCAATTAGCAGTCACGTATAGGCAAATAAACGTATTGGCTAGGTTAAGGTAAAGATCATGTTTTGGTTAAAACAACTCAAGCTATGTACCTTAGACAGGGTTCGTACGGGTGCTTGAAATCCTTGAAAATGCTTGAAGTTTGACGTGGTGTTTTCAAGTTTGGGAAAGTGCTTCAATTTTGGGAATGGTGCTTGAAATTGAGATAAAGTGCTTGAAAATGCTTTACTTTTACAATAAATTGCTGTCTGACTGAATAGTTTGCTTTTTAGATTAAAAGAAAAGAATTGCTTCGCTTCTACATAAAACAGCTCCGCTGCGGCCTTCCCGCGCTATGCGCGCGACCTGCAAGTGTTTGTGTTACGTGTGACCTGGGCATTCTGATGAGAGATAGATGACTGTGTGCCAGGAGGTTGCCGTTTCAACGAGCGTTGGCTAGCAGAAGACAAATACAAGCCATGGCTAAGACGAGGGTCAAGCCCACGAGTAGCCTCCTGCAAAGTTTGCAAAAATAACGATGCGAGAGTCTGCGCTGACGAACCACATGAAAGGTACGCCGTAGTAGAGCATTTTAGATTAGGCTAACGTTGCATGTTACGTTTGTTTAAGCTAACGTTAGCTAGCTGAATAGCGAACTCGATTGAGGGATAATAATAATAATTGCAGGGGACAATCATTTCAGGAGGAGCGTACCTATGTTATGTGCGTTACAGACTCCATCCTGTGGTGTTTAGAGGATGAAGCACTCACGGCATTTCGTGTTATAGTCACGAAATATAATCTATTGATTCGACAGACAGCGATTTTGAAAGCAATGTATTTCTACTGGTAGTATGTTTCGTGCCTAAACCAAATGTGACTTGCTCTATCGAAATCAGTCACATTGACCCGAAGACACATTTTCGTTTGTATTACTGGTCTGGGGGAAGCTCGCGAATGTGTTTGTATTTTTGCGTTTGTGTACCGGGGAAACACTCACAAGAAACACAGGCTGTTGTTATGCTTGCTGTGACGTTACATTAGTCCGTTCTCTGCTTGTAATTATGCCGTTACAAGCTTCAAAGTTGTATTTATCATCTGAATTTGCCGAAACAAGTTTAATATTCTGAAAGCCAATACTTTGTTGATTTGAAAACAGATGAAAACAATTTATATACAATTGAAGTATTATACAAGTAAAACTACATTTTGCTTTAATCCCATGTAATTGTAGAATAAACACAGTCTTCCTTTGAAGATGTATAAGTCAGGTGTCTTGAGTAGCATTACCTACAAATCATTGTACACATTTGTAAATATTATTTTCCACTTGTTACCATTGTGAGTCTATGTTTATGCAGCTCTGCGTGATTTTGTGGCTTAGTTCAGACTAATACACTACCAGAGGTGGAGTAAGTACTCAGATCTTGTAGTGAAAGTAGAAGTAATCAGATCTTGTACTTGAGTAAAAGTAGAAGTATACCAGAGTGTAGGAATACTCTGTCACAGTAAAAGTCCTGCATTCAAAATGTTCCTCAAGTGAAAGTAGAAAAGTATTATCATCAAAATATAGTGAAAGTAGCGACAGTAAAAGTAGTCATTGTGCAGATTGATCCATTTCAGAATAATATATATGATATGTTTTATAATGATTGATCATGAAAGTGTTCTAAAAGCTGGTAAAGGTGCAGCTAGTCTGAATGACTTTGTATACTGCAGGATCAATCAATCAATCAATGTTTATTTATATAGCCCAATATCACAAATGTTACATTTGTCTCAGTGGTCTTCACAGGATAGCTTGTGGATTTACTCCAGGTGGAACTAAAGTCTGATTCAACACTTGGTTATATTTCACATCATTCATCCACATCTGTAAAGTAACTAAAGGTATTAAATACATGTAGTGGAGCAAAAGTACACCATTTACCTCTGACTTATGTTTACTGCCAACCTAAAAGTACCTCAACAATAGTAATCAATAATGTATTGAAAAGTTATTTGGCTGATTGTTTTATATTGGCTCAGACAGGTTATATGGGATGCCTAGTCTACGTACAGATCACTAATTTTGAAATATTAAACTTAGTTTTATTTTCTTTAATTTTTCATCCTCGTGTAGAATGCTATCACGAAACACAGATTTGGTTGTTTATAGCATAAAGAACATCTGATTTAATGTGAGGTAGGGAAATAATCATTTGAGTATGTGTATATAAATATGTAATTTACAACAGCTGTAAGATGCTTGAAAAGCTGGAAAATGCACCTTGAAAATGCTTGAAAAGTGCTTGAATTTGACTTTGGAAAAGGTGTAAGAACCCTGTTTAGAAAGGAGCGAGACACAGGTTTGGTGTGACCCATCCATCCAACCTGACCCCCTTCCAAGTTTGGACTAAGTCGTTCTTTATACTACTACTACTACTACTGCTGTCCTGACCTCCTCCATTACTCAGATTCTAATCCTCACAACGACAAGAGGCAGCCCTGCACGTGCAAAACTAATTATATGCTTCATCATTTGACGTACAGGGCACCTGACCCATTTATTGTATTTGACAGCTATCGAATTTCAGTGTAACTTCAGCCATTATAACATTACAGACTCTGTCCCAGTGATGCAGATCCCTGATGAAAAACAGCTAATTGTGCTGTTCAGAACATATCATTTGTATCAAATCCCAATGGCTTACTACACGACATAGGCAATGACATCTCGTGCATCAAGCAAGCTTTGATTTTTTTCTCAGAGCCTGTGTAGTTATTGGAACTCAGAGCAAATTCAATAAATTGTCTCTCGTTGCTGCGTGAATTGATGGCTCTTTAATATCCACATTTCCCATTTACCTCACGTCTTCCAACATGCAAGTGTAAAGGAAACAGAAAAATACACAAAGCCACACATGCAATCAGGAAGACCACACACACACACACACACACACACACACACACACACACACACACACACACACACACACACACACACACACACACACACACACACACACACACACACACACACACACACACACACACACACTCCCTTGGGATTCCATTAAAAGTCATATTTGTGTTGGATTGTATGGCTGATGCAGCAGCACAGCCTAAGAAGTACAATGACAATTGTAAGGAAGATAGAGGACAGAAAAGCACTGTGTGTGTTTGTGCGTGTGCGTGTGTGTACTTCGATAATGGTATTTCTGGATATATCCCAAGTTATTACTGTAAATCAGGCAGGCTTTCAAGACCTTTAACACAAAGTAACAGTCCCTAACAGAAGCCCTAGGCTGCCATATATAAATTACATGAATATGGATTAGAAAAGAGAAATGGGATGGAAGGAATGAGAGACAGATGGAAGGATTGAGTAAGGAAGAGAAAGATGGAGAAAGAAGGAGAAGTATTAGGATAGAGAGGGAGAAAGTGCGGACAGAGAGAGAAAATGCGGGGAATGAGGATGGACAGACTGAAGGGTGGATGGAGGTTAAACCGGAGAGTGGTGTTTGATAGAGGTATAACAGCATGAGGTGGGTAAGAGGGGCGGGGAGAGAATGTGCAGGTGGAAGGCCAGACCGGGGCCAATGTGTGGAATGGAAGAGATGGAAAAGAGGGGAGAAAAAAAGAAAGGAAGACCATTTCACATTAAGAGTCTTTCACCACAAGTGGACCACTTCCACCCCTGGCCCTTTGGCTGAGGCTCACAACAGTCTCCACTCATATGCAAACCATGTATGGAAATGACTGGTCCAGTGTGGACTTAAAAATAGGATTGGCTCTCTTGTACCCTCATGAATCATACATCCTTTTTGAAGTCAGAGACTTTTACTAATGGGTCATTGTGAGGAAAGGGTTGTCATTTGACACATACTATATTTATGATTCTTTCAAAAGGATTTGGTGGCCTTAACACAATTTTACCAAACAAGTCATGGCCGAACCACTGCAGGTACTTCATTCCTTTTGGTGGAGCACATTTGAAATGTGTTAAATTGATAACTATTTCCTTACTATGTCACATGTTTAAAATTATCGAAAACCTATTATCTTGCGTTAAAATGTCAGGTTATGTACATAGGTTCATTTTGAATCAAATTATTTGATGGACTGCCATTACATTTGGTACAGTCATTCATGTTAGATAGCAAATGGTCATTTACTTTTCTCTTTCTGTCCGACCTTAAACATTGCATGTAAAACATGTTATGCATTTGAGACTAAGTTGGACGGCATTTTTTGTTTTACTTTCAGAGACAGACCTTCCCCTGCTTTGATTGTTCACGCTAAGCTAACATGACTCATGATATCATGAATGCAATTCCATATATTTATCTTATCTGGTCCTAAGAAAAAACAGGCAGATGTGAACTTCCCAAAATCTTCCTTTACAGCAGGGGTCGGCAACAGGCGGACCGCGGTCCGGACCCGGAGCTATAATCAATACATTAATAGGGGATTTTTCGGCGCCTCCCGCTTTTTTAACGCTGATTTGGGTGACTTGTGTAATTCGTGGAGAACCGAAGAGTTTTCGTTTTGGGGGTGGGGGTGGGGGGGAGTCCGTCCGTCAGTCCGACTGACGGACAACTTCTCACTTCAAAAAAGAAGAAGAAATCTAGACCGCAAAAATAATTAAACAAGTGAGTACCTGTTTTTCCTGGCCAAGGACAGGTTCATTGAACACAACACGAGCGTAACGTGTCTTCACGTGGTATATGTCTCGTCTGAAAGGAGTGCTGACAGAGAGCACCGGAACGCCGCTCCAGCCCTTAAAATATTGCAATACCCATAAAGAGCCGTACACATGCCGCAGTGTTTGCGTGGCTGTGTCTTTAGTTGTAAGCACAGTGGCGATCTGTTGTTATTAGCATCTGGTTAGCTAGCTATGCTAACGAATTTAAAGCGCTTTTCTACAACCAGGTGGAAGAGAGCTCTCTCCTGAGAGGCTCAAATAACCTCAGCTCAGTGAGGCACACCTTGATATGATCAATATAGTTATTAATGAGACTAAATGAAAAACAGGTATAAAATACTATATGACCGTAACAAAAAAGTTGTGAAAAATAACAAGAATAGAGTTTAAAATGGGAGTGATTTGTAAAATATCCAAAAATAAAAATATGCTTACAGTTCTGTTTCATATGGGTGTTGAGAGATGTATCCATAGATCTCTTCATGTTGCTCTCAAAGTGCATCAGATTGATGCTTTTAACTTCAATATTTAAAAAAAAAATCTTCCTGGGGGAGCATGCTGCCGGACCCTCCTAGAGGAGGTTAGGTCCCCCCCCACTTAAATCATGTTCACATGGATAGGATACTAAATACATTGGCACAAATCTTGTGTCCATAATCTTTCTGTGTTGGTGGTCATGCCACACCGTGCACATGCATGCATACGGGAGCAGTGGCGGCTGATGGAAAATATTTTTTTGGTGGGGCTATTGATAGAGTGAGTAAAAATTTTTTTTTGGAAGAAATGACCCCTTAAATTAGGACTTCTGGTGATGTAATGGCGCGTTTCCAGTGCAGCGCGGAGCTCGCTTTAATGCTGCGTTCAGACCGGACGCGATGCGAATATTCGCTTCGCTCTAAACGCTCCTATCGCATCGCTCTAGTCGCTCGAATTTCACCGCAGCTGTCAGCTGTGTTTACTCGCATCATTCAAACAAGACGCGCTGGCTCGGGAGCTACAGCTACAACAACATGAACATATTTTACCGTGATTAAATTGTAATACACGTTTCTAAATGATGCCGACGTAACAACATACTGATACCGGTTAGTAAAAACTATGAATTAATGCTTTGACAAGTCTGCAGACAGACGGCAAAGCTTGGCTAAGCTAACGCTATATATGCTCCGACCGTCCACACTCACAACAACGGCCTACAGACATAAATAAACCAGCGACTGTATTCTCCATGACACAGACAGTCTGTGGTTTGTACTTGTTTAACTTTTGTCTAGTTTCTGAACAGATCGTATCTGTCCCCGGCTGTTTGAAGAGCAAGCATGTGAAACAAAAGATAGCATTTACCTGTTTGCATCCAGCTAGCCATGTGAGAAGCCTTGTTGATACGTTTTGTCTTTTTCACGAGCTTGCTGTGATATACAAATCGGGTTGGTCCGGTCCAAGGTCTTTAAGTATCAATTTATCTCCCAAACTTCTCCTTTCAAAAGGATTGGAGAGTAGCTATTGGGCGGACCGAGGTTCCGGCGACTCCACCTGCACACCATTCTCATCCAAATACTGCGTCACCTTGGTCACTCACGAGTCTAAAAAACAACTCATCAACGCACGTAAGCAACATGGGCGCCAACATGAGCGCCCACGTAACCAAAATATTTGACGGCGCTGATTGGCTGAAATTATATTTCGGCGGCACAGTTTACTATTGAGACTTTTGCAACCTGCTGGTTGCTGCTGTTTCGCTCGGGGGCTCTGCCCGGTAATGATAAACTAATGCCATGGGCAAGGCCAGGCAGGAAACAGGTGACTTATCAGTAACTTTAGACATCGTAACACAATTTTAAACGAGATTGTATTGTAGATTATACATTTGTGTGATACTAATTGTATGATATTTACCTTGTTCATTACAAATTAAAATAAAATATATATTTTTTTTTAAATATATATTTTTTTATTTCATTTTTATTTTTTATTTTTGTATCTGGCAAGAGGTGGGGCGGCGCCCCTATGGACCGGCCGCCACTGTACGGAGTCATGGTGAGATATCTGGATTAAGAGGTTGCTTTTTCTTTGCACAGCATGAAAGAAAGGCCAAATGAATGGGCTGTGATTTTAGTTTTTTTAAGCAGAGGTTGAGTTCAATAATTTGTACGACCCTCGGAGGATGTTGTAAAAATTGAAAGGAAAAAGGTTCCCCAGCCCTGCTGTAAATAATAATAAAAACCCTTGATTTTTAACTTAACATCTCTGTCTCCTATTGATCTGAGTATATTATAAAGAATAGCAGTTAATTGAAGCATTATAGCACAGGCCTTTGTCAGATGGTATATTACGCTGTTTTTTCTCTGCTTCGAATAGTTCTCTCTTTTTTCACCATACCTGTGTTTGTATCACTGTAACCAATGAGCACCTGCATGTGTATGAGAATAGCCCTGACACCATGTCAGCCCAGATTTACAAACTCCTGGCAGGACAAGCTCGAGCTCAATTCTTACACTGAATTTAAAATAAGTGAGTGAGGGACTGCAATATAAGAGGGAAAGAAAGAGAAACTTTAAAACTGTTAAATTGTTATGATGTGTAAAGACTGCTATTGTTCTATAATCATCTGAAACTGTTACGTCATGATGTGAAACGGTTAACAAAGAAAAAGGGACTCTCAAGCTGCTGCTACACTTTATTTTATTTATCTAAAATTAAGCACTTTTAAGATGCACACATTTTCAAAAGCTATTTTATTTATTTTCTCTATTTTATTTGTAAATGCAGCCCGAGAGGAACATTACACATATCCACAGTATTTACTGTATATCTGTGTAGTTCAATGTTAATAGACAATAAATATTGTTGTTTTTGAATTGTACTTTCTTTATTTGATTGGCAGTCAGTTGTTGATTACATGCAGACGTTGATAAAGCTACAGGTCACTTCAATATATATCACACTAATTCATGAAGCAAGTTAGACATTTGATGTTCCGGACCTTTGCATGGGGAGATTTTCTCTAACTGGACCTCGTTGAATTTTAGTTGAAGACCCCTGCTTTACAGCATGGAGCTCTGAACTCACTTGTACTATAAATGTGAAAAATGTTAGGTATTAAAGTATCAGAGGTAGAGAGGGACTACCCTACAGGCTTTGCGGTACTTTATCCCTCGTCACACAGAAGAGATTTTCAATTATCCCTCCTCAATGCTAGACGTTCTTTTAATATAAATGTTCACGTGTCCGTGTGCATGCACACATACACACATATACGCAGTCATGCACATTTTGCCCCAAATGTCCTCACTACTTTAACCAACACATCAGAGAACTCCAACTTCATTTTGTGCTTAGAAGTTAGGAGTTCAAAGAGATTGAAATCCACATATGCAGTCACACACACACACACACACACACACACACACACACACACACACACACACACACACACACACACACACACACACACACACACACACACACACACACACACACACACACACACACACACACACACACACACACACACACACACACACAGCAGATGTATTCCCACTATTACTGTGCGAGGAACACTATTAAGGAAGTGCTGTGTTTGCATCTGTTCTGAGTGTGTGTACAGCCCTGAGCGAGTCATCTATTTCCGCAACCTTCCCCTCTCCTCTAGTCAACGCAACAGAACACTATGCGCCTCTGAACACAGCTCTCCAGCGCTGAGAGGGACAGGCCCGGTAGTTCAGCACATCTCGTGTCAATTTCTCTCTCTGTCATTATCTGCATGTTCCTTTAACTCGTTCCCAGAATCTGGAATGTTTTCCGCAACTCTTGTATCAAATGACACCTTATCTGGCCGCGGTGTTACCGTCTGCAAAATGTCACCACGCGATAGGTTGCAGACATGCAGTCAGCGTCTCGCTCTTTGCCTTGGTGAGTAAGCACGCTCAACACTCACGATGATACAATATCGAGGTTCGATAACGATCCGAAACGGAATCCGGTAATTTTAGCATTTGCTCAGATTCGTGTATGTGTGTCTCCTGCTGCCTGGACACACGGAGAGAAACAAAAAGCTCATCATTGTTATCCTGTGACATTGCAAAAAACTGTCAAGTATATGGTTGAGGTTCTGGGGATACTGCACACATGATATCATGAAACATGCACAGGGAAGCACATGCTAATTTGTATCCCATATGCTGTTGTCTCTTGAGTACTGGGATATCTTTAATCTGCATCTGGAAGTGCTGATTTCACATGTACTCACAATCATGTGTGCACCATGGCCATGCACAGAGTCAGATGTATGTGTGAGTGTAAGACGGTTTTTCTGCAGTGCGACAGTGCCATCTACAGGCGGCTCTCACTCAAACACAGAGTCTTTGGCCAAACGCGAGCAGTGGCCTTCCATTGGCTCCCACCATGGGATCCGAGTGTTTTTTGTGTGTGTGTGTGTGTGTTGCAGAACGGTGGACACCATAAAGGTGAGAGGATACAGGGGGAGGAAACAGCCTTGTGTATGTGTGGCGTTTCACTTCTCTGGCTGACAACTAAAATACCACACTGCTCCAGTCTCACAGACATGGCCTTTCTTTTCCCTCCCTACGTGACTCCCCCTTTTTCCACTTCCAAACTCACCGCCGGCCCAGAAGTGTTGTTCTCCTCTCATCGTTCTCCGCTTCCTCACTTAAGAATGACACTCCCTCTCTTGAATCTTACTCTCACTTTGCTCTTATCTTATACTATTCCCTTAAATTCTAAGACGCAGTCCCCCCCTCTAGCCTCACCAATGTAAATACAGTTGAGAAACTTTTCAGACCAATCATTTGAATTCCATCCGCTTGCACTGCTGTCAATGCTTCTCAGGCACAACACTGCGTCCGTCAGAGACGTGATTCAAATTCCACCCTGTGATTGATGACAGTGGCAACAAGATGTATGAATAAGAATAGCATTTGAATTACAGTGCTTTGACAGAATTGCTTACACGTTTTTGCGAGCCACTCCTGTCTATCTCTCTCCCTTTATCTCTTCTCTCTGTGTATTCATTCTCTCCCACAGCGTCGGCGCTCATCTTCCCGCTCCCCCTCCGCAGTCCCTCCGCCGGGGTTAATGAATGACTTGGTAGGAGACGGTAGCTGTGGCTGTGGGGGAGCCAGTGGGGCTCGGAGAGGTGAGGAGACACTCTTCCTGTCACCTCCCAGCTACTATTCTCACTCACCGGGCTTCACTGCCATGCAACCCTGCCAGAAACAGGATGGTACCGGTTTATTGGATTATCTGTTACAATGACTTCCTGGTCCCATGTAGGGTTTGCACACGGCTAAAAAACAAACTGGATTTTCAACCACGTTTGTTTTTGTCAGTGTCAGCACATGAAAATCACAGGGAAAAAAGGGAACAGATGCTCACATTCACCTTAAGCCGTAAGGGTACATTCAAATGGAGGATGACACAGTACACTGTTAATAGCCGCACAGGCTGCAGCACAGCTGTGGATGGGTATGTTAGTCCAACCCACTCTCTTCAGTCTGCGTACAAATGACACGACTTTATACATTGGAAATGCGTGCAATAGATACGCAGAAGTCCGATTTTGCTTGCAATTTTTTTGCGTGCAATTATCCTTGTTTTTATTTATTCGTTTAATTCTATAATCTTGGTCTTTTTAGCCGTTCCTCAGGAACTGGATTTCAAAAATTATTTCACCGGAAACAGACGTAGGCCTATAAGGGACATTTCGAGCATCATTGCGATACCACACACCCACTGAACTGATTACCCAAGCTCCTCAGCTTGAAGCTCGGTGATTGGATGTTTTAGCCACAATGCACATTGGGATATGGTGTTAATCATTAACACCATATCCCAACGTGCATTGCTAAAAATCCCAAGATTATAGAATTAAACTAATAAATAAAAACAAGGATAAGTGTGTGTTATTGTTGAGTAAATAACAGTGTGTTATTTAGAAAAGAATAACAAATTAGAAGGAAAACAATATGTTTAAAAAAATACAGATTTCAGTATTCGAGGCTCTGAGACCCATTTATTTTTCTCACAGACGGCAAAAAAACATCCGACATTATACGATTTAAAATAAAAACAATAATCGTGGCTTGGTATTGAGTAAGAACATGTTTTTATGAACCACACAGCTTCCGGTCTACCATGACCCGACTGGACAAAACGTGGCGTATCATATGCACGCAAAACTCGGCCTCAGAACCCAATGGGAATGGTTAGCATATCATATGCACGCAAAATCGGACTTCTGCGCATCTATTTCCAATGTGTAAACTCGTGTCATTTGTACGCAGACTGAAGAGAGTGGGTTGGTTGGTTAGTCAGTCAGTCCACCACTTATCTTTTGGACGGATTGACATCAACATTTGACTCATCAATGTAGGCTCCTCAGAGGGTTAATCGTAATGAATTTTGAGTTTAAAGCTCATCTATTATGCTATATTTGAACAAAATATTATTGGGCCATATCTATACAAAACATGTCTCTGAAGTGTTTTGCTCAAAATACCAACAGATCACCAACTGTAGCCATGCCTCATTCCCCTCTATTTCAGCCCTGTTACATAAGTGCTGATTCAGGGTCTGGCCCTTTAAATGTAACTGAGCTGCTGCTGGCCACGCCCCTTTGGAGCTACTGCTTTCCACGCCCCTTTGGAGTGTCTGCATGCAAGCAGTGAGCTCTGCTAAAGAGAAGGCTGTCTACCATTAGAAACTCAGCTAAACGCTTTCATGATTAAACGCCATATTATGTTCCAAACCACATCACGCATTATTTCTTAAACAGTATGGAGCTCAAACGCTTTTCTCTCTCGCGGGTTTACCACAAGGACAGTACCTTTTTATATCCGGCTTCTTTACACATATTCTCGACTGTAGGCTATATGGGGACGATAGGTTGGGACGTGGGCAGAACGTTACCAGGAGTTCAATGTAAAGCCAACCCACATTTTAGTTATGTCGTCATGACCGCAGCAAATCTGGATCAGCTCCGTTGTACCCCCGTTTTTAGAGATGTGGGTAAGGAGAAAAAACCAGGGACACATATTTATGTATAAAAGACATCACAAAGTTTCCATAATAGGTGACATTTAAAGTGTATACTTAGCTATTGACTAGGGTTGTCAAGTTAACGCGTTAATAACGCGTTAACGCAAAAAAAAATTAACGCCACTAATTATTTTAACGCGATTAACGCATGTGTATTTTTTTCCTCGGCCGCCCCGTAGTTTCAGAGCGCATCGAGTTTAAAATACCATCTACAAGCTGATGCTGCTGACAGCCCCGCTCCTGCCGCCCGCTTGCTGCAGACCACACTTCCACGCTCACCGACTGGCCATCGGGAGGACCGGGAGGGTGTGTGTGGCCCGAGCGAGCGAGAGAGAGACCTTACGTGCATTACCGTACTGCAGTGTGAACGCGGCTATTGTTGTTGTTAGCATCTGGTGCTAGCTAGCTGCGCTAACGGATATAAGGAGCTGTTTAAATGAAAACAGAGGAGCGCTCTATCCACACAACTGCGCCGAGCACTTGACTTTAAGCAGGAAGCCAGACAGCGGGACATTGTACGAGAAGTCAGCACACTCATGATTGCAGCAACATGATTGCAGCGTCCATGCAGCTCCCATTCGAGCATATGCCTTGAGTTGCACATAGCTCCAACGATCTCACACACACACACACACACACACACACACACACACACACACACACACACACACACACACACACACACACACACACACACACACACACACACACACACACACACACACACACACACACACACACACACACACACACACACACACACACACACACAAAATTTGTATTGTATGAGAGAGGTTCCAGGTTGAATTGAGGCGAATATTTGTAATGTTCAGAGGCTGTTGTGTTTAATATTCATGAGAATATTTGTCATTGTTCAAATGATAATAAACATTAGCATAAAGCATATTTGTCCACTCATATGTTGATAAGAGTATTAAAAACTTGAAAAATATTCCTCTAAGGTACATTTAGAACAGATAAAAAATGTGCGATTAATTTGCGATTAATCGCGATTAACTATGGACAATCATGCGATTAATCGCGATTAAATATTTTAATCGACTGACAGCCCTACTATTGACATGTTTTGATTGTCTATGTTATATTATTTATAAATTGGTCAAGGGTCCAGATAGAACCGTCACTCGTTTGGAGTTCCGGCTATGACCCAATTCCCAATTTGGTAGAGATATTCATGGCTCTAAGACAATGCATTCCATTGCATCGTTGTCACAAAGAGTGGATCAGGTGAATCCAGGAGAATTCCGGCTACAGGATATTACTTGAATCTCAGATTTGGTGCAGGCAAGTTAAAACAGAACATCATGTTTCAACTCAAACACAAAAGGATCGAAAAGGGGCTGAACAGAAAAAACAGAACTTAAATACAGACCAATCAGATGAGGGGATGGAGAGTAGGTGTACATGAGTTCAGGGGGCTGCAAGGCAGATGGAGCACAGGTGAAACTAATTAGCTCAGGGAGGACAATCAAAACAGGCAGGACACTCAGAGGCAGGAAGTGAAAGGCAGCCATGACAGAGGGTGGTATACTTTTAAAACAGAACAAATATCACCAAAAGCTAGGATCAGGAAATGTTCCTGTGATGTTTGGTGTGGTGATATTTGAAAAAACAAGTGTCCTGTCCAGGGATGTATAATAGTAAATGGATATCTTACAAAATGAAGCACAGTCACTTCAATGAAACACAAAAAAGCTCCCGTCACACATAAGCTTAGCTATCAGTGATATCTTCCAGTCCATCAATTTGGTCCAGAGTGAAATATATCAACAGCTAATAGATCATTGTGAAATGTGTTGGACTTCCTTACTTTTCATAGTACTATCATTGTATCAAAATGTCACTTATCTAATAGTGTATACTGTTGGATGCAAAATGTTATAATTACATGTACTTTAAATATATACTAAATATGAATGCATTATTGTGTTTTTACTCCATACTGCCCTCTACATTCTGTGATTTCACCAAGCAATTCTAAGTGGAGTAAAAAGCACAGTACCAGTCTTTGGATTTTCTTATATTGTAGTATAAGTCTGAAGGAATTGGAAATACAAGTAGAGTACAAGAACCTCAAAGTTGTACTCAAGTAAATTACAGTAACTACTGTGCACCACCACCAGTTATTTGCAAAATAAATGTGACTAGTTTTTAAAGCAAGTTTGCATTTTGCACCAAACTAAGAAGTTAGATATATTTGACCACGAAACTGCTGCAATTTCGACATTTACTTTTGCTCGACTGCTGAAGAAAACACATTTTAGACCTCCAGTCTACCCTCTCGCAGCTGATAACGTGGCTTTAAGTCTTGATATAAGTTATTAAATGATAATGGAAGCCTAGAAACAGGATATAAACAGGTACATATTATGTAGGAGTTAATCCACCAAAATATATGCCGTCTCTAATGCAAATACTTTCAAAACTTTGACAGTAACTAAAGGAAACGCCTCGTACGGTGCCTCTTATTTCAATTACTACATGAGAAAAACAATAGCCTACTGTACTTTTGTGATCCTGGCACCTAGATGCCAAACAATGATATTTTTCTTTTCAACGATGCATATTACTCACGTTGGCACCTGCAACAAGCCAGAATCAGATGTGCCGCAAGCTTTCTTTTTTACCTTGTGAATTATTTGAAAGGTCTTTTGTGAATCCCCCGATGGTAGTTTGTATGCGTACATTGCTAATGGGCAGACATTTGAAAGCTATCATAATCCTTTTGAAAGAAACAATGGCAGATCACTGAATGTATTAACTGTCTCTCTCATCTGCCTGTGAGGTGTTTAGGGTAGGTGTGGAGAGCGGGGTGGGGGTACCACGTTGAGCTAGAAGCAGCTGCGGAAAAAGGACTTCGGGCAAAGTCACAAATAGACAAATGAGCTGATTTGTTGGCTGATTGAGCACCGCTTGTCAATTCAATCCCTTTCAGTGTTTGCTGTGCTGAACAACAAGAAAGAGAAAAGAAAGAAGGGAAGAAAGTGCATGAAAGCGCAAACTGGGAGACAGAAGGAGACTGCTAAGGCCCCATTTACACGGAGACGGAAACGACAATGAACCAAATTCGATATAAAAAAGGTCTTCCGTTTACACGCAATCGGCTCAATAAACGTGTCCGTCCACACGAGACCGCTCAACCCGCTGGATATGCTGTAGTACATATGCCGGGCCTGTAAGTGGCGCTGTATTTCCTCCACAAAATACACCAAAAGCAGCGAAGAAGACCTCCCAAGCATGATTGCCATGGTTTGAGAGGTAATTCAAATAGCTAAGGGTGGTGATCTAACTTGAAGTGTGTGTTTTGTTTTGCTCCGCTCATCGCTCCATCACAGCGGGCAGAGCTGCAGGTGATCAAGCAGAGCTGTGTGTCTCCGTCAGCAGCAGCTGATCTCTGATCTCTCTCTCCTGTTCGATTACGGTACGTTGCCGGTGGGCGTGTCTGAAGCTCGACCAACAATCAAATACATGAATCTCCCGTCCCGGACACACAAGCACGCGGTTTGATTGGATAGAGCTTGTACTGGCATATGATTTGAACTTTTCTCAACCTCTGAAGAGAGCAATGGAGGCAAAGCGAAGCTACGGAACCACAGTGCAGTTCGGCAAAGCGAATGGGAAGCGTCTCCGTTGAAGCAAAGCACGCTGCCGTGTGGACGGGCCATTACACTTCACTCGCGTTTATGTCCATATCGATCAAATCTAGCTGGAGGCTCCTGCTGGGTCCACTGTCCTGCGAGCAACCCGGTATCACGGCAAGACGTGAACATGTGACGATTTACCATGCTGGGAGACGTGATGATTTCACGGTTTCGTCCCTTCAAACGTGACAGTTACACGGTATTGTTAACATGGCCCAACCAGTGGAGAAATACCCGGAAGTGCCAAGCAAATGCTCTACCGTGACTATTGGTTGGTTGTTATTGTCAAAATTAGATATTTTGAATTTATTTTGTAATAATCACACTCGATTTCACCGATTTTCTTGTTGCCCTAGCTAGTCGACACCTCTTTTAGCAGAAACTAAGAATACATTAATGTATTAAATCCAGTGTTGGGACTAACGCGTTACAAAGTAACGCGTTACTGTAACGCCGTTATTTTTGGCAGTAACTAGTACTCTAACGCATTACTTTTTAAATTCAGTAACTCAGTTACCGTTACTACATGGTGCGTTACTCCGTTACTGCGTTAGTTTTTTTATATAGTCAACAGCCAGGTGAACAGAGATGAGAACTGTACTTAAGTACAGTACTTGAGTAAATGTACTTAAATACTTCCTGTGTCACATGCGGAGACGGGCTGTGGGCGTGTTTGTGTTGTTTACTAACAAGACTATCATGGCGGCGGCGGAGCTCAAGTCTAGTTTCTCCACCTGGAGATATTCTCACTATTTCACTTTTGTCGAGCACAAAGAAAATAACGTTTTAGTTAAATGTAAGTTGTGTCCTGGCGGGTCAAAGAGCCTATCTACTGCCCAAACCAGTCATTCAAATCTTAAAACATCTGCAAAAACAACATGCTGGGACGAAGCTAGTAGCTAAGACCACAGAGACTCATCCACCTCCACCTGCACCTAAGCAACAGCGGCTGGATTTTAACCAAGGGACTGCTAGCCAGGGAAAAGTCGATTAAGCCATTGCACGGTATGTTGTAGAACACATGCAGGCTATTGCTACAGTGGAGTCACCCGCTTTCAGGGAGCTAGTTAGCATGATAGCATGTCCGGGCGGCACACGGCATATGAAACGGAAAACTTTTTCCAACTACCTGGAGAAAGAATATACAAAAATGTAAAGCCAGCTAATATCGATGCGATCCAGATTGCATATAATGCATGTGAAGTTGATCAACAGATTGTATTATTCTCCAATGCAATAACAGTACTGAAATGAAGGCTATAAGGGCATTAATATAATGGGAGCCCTTTTTTAAGTAACTCGTCAGGATAACGTATGCAGCTTCCATGTAAAGTTAGCGTGGGTGAAAACTGTTTTTCCGGTCTCTAAGTTTTCATAATAAAACCGGATATATTCCCCTCACTGTCAAATGATTACACAGTGATATCTGCATTATCCATCCACTAAAACACATCAGTTTATCCTTGTTAATTACACAATATTGATTGGATAGTGCAGCCTTCTTACAGTGCAGACGCTTTTCTGCTTGCTCTTGCCTCTGCTTACTTTTTTATGCTGTTTTTCTATTTTTCTTTTCTGAAAACTTCGAGCAGCAGCTCCTGGACATTAACCTATCACTGGGACAGTTATTCTTCGTAAATAGACGGAGGGTTTCAGCCATATCTCAATATTTTTACGACGACCTCAGTCTTACAGTAGCGTGGCCTAGCAACAGCTAAAGACCGGTACTGCATGCTATTTAGCTTAAGCTAGTTAGTAGCAAAATGATTCCGTTCTCTATAGATGACTTCCACACACTTCTACAGAAGATGGCCGTGTTGGAAATGAAAATGCAACGGTTGGAAGTTAACGTGGAAGTGAATGGACTAGGTTGGAATGACACCACTTTACCAGTGTTGCAAAATAATGGACAAAGGCATGCTAACTCAAATCTAGTTAGCAGCTACAAGGATTCCAAGGAACAGGAGGGCTGTGTACCGGGTAATAAATCTACAAGTGGTAGTCCTCCCTCGAACTCTCTGAGTGCAAGGCCGAAGAGTAAATCATTTCCATGGGATTTGGGAGGACGAACAAGAGGCACAGCCCAGCGCTCTGAAATATGTGATGCGCCTCTTCAACCCCTATTCCTACTAGGAAACAGCCTTGGACAGCTGCTAAAAGGGAGAACTACAAACAATCCTCCTAAACCACAGAGTGTGCCAATCCAGAACAGATACGGTCCACTGACCCATAACCGGAGATCTCTTTCTGATGTCCTGGATAACCTTTCCTCTTCACACAGCAGGGTAAGGACTAATAGCTACTCCAAAAGTAAAAGGCTAGAGGGAAAGCTAACGACTGGGCTTGAAACTCTGATTGTGGGTGACTCTGCTGTAAGAGATGTAAAAAGTCTGGAGTAAGAACAACACCAAAGTATTCTGTTTTCCCAAGGATGTGGTCTCTGACTTGGCTGAGAAGATCCTGCATATTGGGGCTGAACATCCAACCCAGTCTCATGGCATTTCGTGTTCACCAACACGATTTTTAATCTATTGATTCGTGTTCACCAACACGATTTTCCCCTTTTTTTCGTGTTGCACAGCACGATTTTAAAAGCAATGTATTTCTACTGGTAATGTGTTTCGTGCCTGCAGCACGTCTTTTTCTCCGGTCGAGTCGTGGAAGACCGGAAGCTGTGTGGTTCATAAAAACATGTTCTTACTCAATATCAAGCCACAATTATTGCTTTTATTTTAAATCGTATAATTTCTGACTTTTGTTGCCGTCTGTGAGGAAAATAAATGGGGCTCATTGCCTCAGAATACTGAAATCTGTATTTTTAAATATTTTTTTCCTTCTAATTTGTTATTCTTTTCAAAATAACACACTGTTATTTACTCACCAATAACACACAATTATCCTTGATTTTATTTATTGTTTTAATTCCATAATCTCTGGCTTTTTTGGCGTCCGTCAGGAACTGAATTTCAAAATAAAAATAACCAGAGGAGGAGTCTCCACCTCTGAGGATACTCTTCCTTCACCTCACAGCTCTCTCTACTCTCTGTTCACCCTTTCACCCTCGCCCACCCTCCTGGAGATCGCTGAACACACGAAGGAGATACAGAGGATTGGCACCAATTCCTTCCTGGAGTTCAAAGACAAAACTAAGGCGATACGCAGGGTTGGTAGCATGTCCTTTACCCCCGCTCCTCAACGACGCCCACCAAAATCACCGCAGAGACGCGCACCATCTCCCCCGTCTTCATCACCGTGCCTACGTCAACCACCTCCCCCCTGACAGCATGTCCTTTACCCCCGCCGTTCAACAACGCCCACCAAAATCACCGAAGCAGAGATGCGCACCATGTCCCCCGTCTCCATCACCGTGCCTACGTCAACCACCTCCCCTCCCTTCAAGAAAGCATCTGCGTGTACAAAACACAACAAACTCTTACTGATATGTGCTGGGTCCAGGCTCAACGGCGTATGGCACTCTCAACTCTTTCCAGGACATGCTGGGGCCCTGCCTGCCTGTAGCTTTGCCTATATCTGTGTTGATAGGCAATAGATTAAGAGCAGTGAATCAGCTTAGAAACAGGAAGTGCTCAAACGTTTGTGTGAGTTTATCAAATGTAGCAGTGATTGCATGTCAGCCACAGCTTGTCACAAAAAGTCTTACTGATAGTGTATTTACCAAACTTAAACTAGCTTTATTACATGTCAGGTCTTTGGCAGGAAAAACATTGTTACTCAATGATTTTATCACTGAGCACAATCTCGATTTTATGTTTTTAACGGAAACTTGGATTGAACAAAATAACAGTGCAGCTGTTCTTATCGAATCAACCCCTCCCAACTTTAGTTTTATGAGTCAGGAAAGAATGCATAAGAAAGGAGGTGGAGTTGCTATTTTGTACAATGATTCCTTTCAATGCAGGAAGACATTTTGTGGGAACTTTGCTTCTTTTGAATATGTGGCCCTTCAGCTGAAATGCTCCTCTCGAGCTCTGTTCCTAAATATCTAGAGACCACCCAAATACTGTGCAAGCTTTTTTGATGACTTTACTGAACTGCTGTCTATAGTGTGTATTGACTTTGACCGTCTAGTCATTGTTGGTGATTTTAACAACCATGTTGACAACCCCCAGGAAAGAACTATGTTGTGTTCTTGATAACTATGGACTGACTCAGCATGTGACAGAGCCCACGCACAATAAGGTGCACACTCTGGACTTAATTATCTCAAAGGGTCTGCATATCTCTAAGGTTGTGGTGACTGATGTTGCACTCTCTGATCATTCCTGTGTTTTATTTGAGAGCTCTATTTCTGTTCACAAAAATGTTAAAAAATAGGTGATTAATAAAGCGATATTTAACAGAAAATACTAGGGAAATGTTTAGAATTTTTCTTCCACACCTGCCCCTGCTAACATCTCAGTACATGAGCTAGTAGATTGTTTTAATTCAAAAAAATTAAAATATTATAGATGCCATTGCTCCAACTAAGGTAAAGGAAGTGATTGGCAAGAAAATATCTCCATGGAGAAAGGCCATGACCGTGAGAACAGAAAAAAGAGTGTCGAAAAGCTGAACGTAGGTGGCGAAAAACAAATCTCCAGGTTCACTTTGAAATGTATAAAGAGAGACTTGGTCTTTTATAATTTGGAATTGAAAAATGCACGACAGTCTTTCTTCTCTGACATCATTACCAAAAACAACGCACGTGCCTTGTTTGCTACCGTCGACAGACAAACTAACCCCCCAGTGTCAGTAGCCTCTGAATTTCTATCCACCAGGGCATGCAATGATCTTGCCTCCTTTTTCACTGACAAAATTCAGAAAATCAGACAAGCAGTCAGTGCCTCTGCATCAGGTACAGCAAATGTGTTGTCCCCATGTCCACCTAATATCAATTCAAACACCATGACACAATTCCATCAGATTAATGATAAAAAGCTAGAGGACATTATTCAACTTCTGAAATCCTCCTCCTGCTGCGTTGATATTATTCCAACAAGATGTTTTTCGTTGCATGGCCTCAGATCCTCCTTTGCGTCGAAAGGAGCCAGTTGAGGTGGTTCGGGCACCTAGTTAGGATGCCACCTGGGCGCCTCCTTAGGGAGGTGTTCCAGGCACGTCCAGCTGGGAAGAGACCAAGGGGTAGACCTGGGACCAGGTGGAGGGATTATATATATTTGCTGGCCTGGGAGCGCCTTGGGATCCCCCAGTCAGAGCTGGTTGATGTGGCCAGGGAAAAGAAAGTTTGGGGCTCTCTGCTGGAACTGCTACCCCCGCGACCCGACCACGGATAAGTGGGAGAAGATGGATGGATGGATGGCCTCAGATCTATTTCATATAGTAAACAAATCTCTTCACTCAGCTATTTTTCCACAGGCCCTAAAAACGGCAGTCATTAAATCGCTCTTAAAAAAGAATAATCTTGATACTTCAGTAATGAACAATTACAGGCCCATATCAAACCTGCCATTTCTAGGTAAAATCATTGAAAAAGTTGTTTTTCAACAATTTCTTGCATTTAAATAACTGTTTATTATTATTATTATTATTATTATTATTATTATTATTATTCAGTCAGGTTTTCGTCCAAACCACAGCACTGAGACTGCTCTTGTAAAGGTCTTCAATGACATCCACTTAAACACAGACAGTGGCAGAACTTCAGTGTTAGTATTATTAGATCTCAGTGCTGCGTTTGACACTTTTGACCACAACATATTACTAGACCGACTAGAAAACTGGGTGCGACTTTCGGAAACAGTTCTAAATTGGTTTGAATCCTACTTAAAGGACAGAAAAAACTTTGTTTCTATAGGTAAATACACATCTGAGTTGACAAATATGACATGTGGGGTACCTCAAGGCTCCATCTTGGGGCCTCTTCTCTTTAACATCTACATACTACCACTGGCTCAGATAATGAAAAACAACAAAATAAGTTACGCGGATGACGCACAAATGTACGTAACAATTTCACCAGGAGACTATGCTCCAATTCAAACACTGAGTAAGTGCATTGAACAAATCAATGAATGGATGTGTCAGAACTTTCTCCAATTAAACAAAGATAAAACTGAGGTAATGGTTTTTGGAGCAAAGTCAGAACGTATAAAAGTGAGCGCTGAGCTTCAGTCTGCAATGTTCAAAACAACAGATAAAGCCAGAAATCTAGGTGTAGTCATGGACTCTGACCTGAGTTTCAACAGTCACATTAAAACAGTTACTAAATCAGCCTACTATCACCTAAAGAATATATATAGGATTAAGTGACTAATGTCACGGCAGGATTTGGAAAAACGTGTCCATGCTTTTATCTTCAATAGACTGGACTACTATAGTGGTGTCTTTACAGGTATCACTAAAAAATCTATTAGAAAGCTGCAGCTAATTCAGAACGCCGCTGCTTGAGTCCTCACTAACACTAAGAAAGTGGATCACATCACTCCTGTTCTGAAGTCTTTACACTGGCTTCATGTGTGTCAAAGAATAGATTTCAAAATACTGCTGCTTGTTTATAAAGCTTTGAATGGTTTAGGCCCAAAATACATTTCTGACCTCCTGCTAAATTATGAACCATCCAGATCTCTCAGGTCTTCAGGGACTGGTCAGCGTTCTGTCCCCAGAGTCAGAACTAAACATGGTAAAGCAGCTTTCAGTTATTATGCTCCAAATATCTGGAACAAACTCCCAGAAACCTGCAGGTCCGCTGCAACTCTGACTACTTTTAAATCCAGACTAAAAACGTCGCTGCTTTTAATTGAACTATTCACATCTTAAAGTGCACTGTAACTTTTATCCATGTATTTTTTCTTTTAATGTTTATTTTATTATCTTTTGTTTTTAATGACTGGTTTTAAATGCCATTTTCTTAATGTCTTTCAGTTTTTGTAAAGCACTTTGAATTGCCTTGTGTTGAAAGGTGCTATATAAATAAACTTGCCTTGGTTTAAATTGTGTACAATGCTTTTGTGTTTTTAACCTTCGATTCAGAGAAACAAATAGTTTTTTCGGAGTTTAGACACTACACTACCCAGAATCCCCAGCTATTGTTTGGGACTACAACATCCGCCTTGCTTTACAAACCCCGTGATTAGTCATCAAGCCCTGTGATTCGATGTTGGAGTGGCATTGCGACTTTTTGCGATTTTAGTTACTTTGCAGATTCTGATTAATGATGTGAAATATAAACAACCCTTACATCAGACTTTAGTTACACCTGAGTCAAATTCAGGGAAGGTGATTGTCAAGTGCCAAAATAAACTATGCAATATATTGGACGTTAAGTACTTTGTCAGACTTAACATTTATCTGTGGATAACCCCAACGATTTGTTTTTATTCAAAAGAAGACCTTAACGTTTAAATAAAGCCTTATTAGTTTGTATGCTTTGTACATCCTCCTGTTAATATCTTTGGACATCCTGCACTAAACTGTTTTATTGTAGAGATCACTACAGTATCTTCTTGATATTTTCTATCATGCCTTCTACTTTCCCCCAATTTTGTATCTAGGCTACTCTTAATATTTAAATGTTTTCATCAAATAAAACGTATTCAACAACAAAATTCAATAACATGCTTTAACCACTAGGCGTGCGGGTTAAAAAACCAGTGGTGTAGTTAATAAAACATATCAAACATAATATGACTATTAACTTTATTGTGGAATTAAAACAGAACGGTAAAGGAAAATACAGTTTCAGTCTCTCGATTTGAAGCGTATGCATTGTACCATGAACCTGTATAGACCTGTTACAGTCAACTGCATGAGGAGTTGGAAAGGCAGTTCAGTAAATAATATCTTTAAAAACTACAAAAAAATCCCTTTCTATCAGCTGTGCACCGTTATAGTGTAAATATAACCTATCTACCAATTGGATGAAATAGTGTTGATACTGCAAGGAGACGTATTGTGTGAAAAGAAATGGAAGATGTTGTTTAATTGCTAATATATTTATGATCCACGTCACGTATTCAGTTTTGGCGACATTTCTTACAGTTTGTCAAAAGGTCTTCTGATCCGGGCTCTATACATAAATATCTACGGCAGATATGTAATATGTAATGCAGCCGAACCGTGTATTACAATGCCGTCATGTGATGACTTCCAAAGAGAAAAGCAAGAACACTCGGAATAAACTTTATTGTGTACACACACACTGTACATCCAGACACACACACAAACACACACATTTATCAGCTGATACCACTCTTCCACATCCATACCAACACACCTACATCATATTAGTTGCATACATGTATTCCAATGACTGGCAGGGCCCCATTATACAACAGGTAAAGAAACCAAGAAATGACAAGCATGTAATTCAATGGTAAAATGTCACATCTGGTTTTTACAGTAAAAAGGACACATTTAACTATTTTCCTCCAATATGACATTACAAAATGCATGATTTTATACCGGTATGGCGGAGAGATCAAAATATGTGGTTATAATGGGAGTGGATGGGACATTTTTGTCCGCGAGTGGCTAATGTGTGAGTTTTTGTTTAATCTGATTCTATGCAAAAACTAATAATCAACCAAAATCAATGTTGTTGCTAATCTTTGACATATCCAAAACTGTGTTAAAAAAAAAACCGACCCCCCCCAACATTTATTATATGGAAAATAACTGCCTTTTTGTGCATGTTTTTCATAGAAAACGCAAATTCATGTTTTCAAACTGGCAGTTCATGGGTTAAAATCCTGAACATAATTTAACATTTGATATTTTTGATCAGGACTGAAGTTGAAAGATTTAACCCCAATAGGTTTTTAAAAATATTAATCTGTTGTCATTTTAGAGCAGTTTTTGGAAATGGAAATGTTTGTCCCAAATGACTAATTTGTAACTTTTTTGTTCAATCTGATTTTGTGCAAAAACTAATAATGCAAAAAAATCCATTTTGTTGCTAATCTTTGACATATCCAAGACTGTGATAAAAAAAAAAAGAGCCAGTCCCCAGATATGTATTTTTTGGAAAATAACTCATTTTCTCTGTTTTCATCATGAAAAAAAACAGCGGTTTCATGTATTCAAAATGGCATTTAAAAGGGTTAAAATTCTGAAAATGATTAAATGTTTGGTATTCTCTATTAGGGCGGAAGTTGCTTTAAAGATTGAACCCAAAAAAGTTGTGAAAAAAACCTTTTAATATAATGTTTTTATCAAAGTATTTTGCAGTGGACATTTTTGTCTCGAATGACTAATTTGCGTAGTCGATTTGTTACACAGTGAATTAAAGACCGATTTGAGATAAATCGAGAAAATAGCCTTGTTACAAAAAATCAGGCCATTTGCACCAACACAACCAGTCATTGCAAAATGAAAAGTGAAAAATGACCCATATGGACAAAAACGTCCACAGTGATACCGGAGGGTTAAATGCTTTTATTGATTTAAAAAATTGTTGTATTGATTTAAATTGACATGCATCCGCTAAGAAAAATAGTCCGTTACCGTTTTTTAAACAGTCTGAATGAAACGGGAGCTCTCAGCTGTGTATTTACACAGCTCTCTCCCCCCCTTCCCCCCCTGTATGTTTTTAGGTATAACATTTTATATAATTCACCCTTCTCTAAAAGCCTTCAACAATGACAATATTCATAGTAATTTAATAAATCCTTCCAACACACATTGTAAAAAATAGTCTACTGTAAGTTAAGAAATCATTCCAATATGTACTTCTTCTGATGTAACAACAATAACATTATAAATAGTAACATAGCTGAAAATGGTATTGCACATTTAGCTTTGAGTGTTACTGACCTGAGATGTTTTTATTACATGAATTAAGGTGACTGAGGCTTTTTAACATAGACAGAGCATAACTGAAACATAACATCTGAAACGATGTAACAACATAATACACTTTTTGGGGATGCAGCTTGGGATGTGAGGAGTGAGGGACACGGCTTAGAACGGGCGTGTCGCATATTTTGCCAGCAATTCATTAAATGTAGAAACAAAGTGTTTCATCCTTTTTTCACATAAGCGTTTATTAGAGAATTTTTAACTTGAAAATTATTAAGACTTTAAGAGCAAACTGACCACAATTAAATGCTATATACCTTTTTAACTTAGCTTTGTTATGTTTCTGGACTGCTCAGTTTTAATGTTGTATCAACCAGTTAATATGAATAGACTTTTCGTGTCAGAGGTTACCTGACTGGCGAACATGACTAATTATTTAATGTTGAAGTTTTAGTTTTGTAATGTTTTATGCAGATATTTCAATCATAAGCAATGAAGGCATAGTTGCAAATACAGACTCTATTTTGTGTATTACTGGGTCTCCATAAGTCCCTTAAACTTGAAAATGTAGTGTGTATCTATGGGGTCACAATTCATATAAACATATAACACATATAACACCTGTTCATGTCCTCAGAAGTAGTATTACAACCAGGTTTCCGCAAAATATAGCATTAGACACAATCTCAATAGATGGATGTCTTCCAGGAAGCATGGATATGAAATACTTCGATTCCCAAGTCCCTAGGACCTTTGAAAAGGCATGTCCCAATTTGTCACGTTTTTTTCACAAGTCCTGATATGTCCTATAAACACGTGTGTTTGTGTGTGCCAGATGTGATTCACATGGGGGGATGGGCACATAAGGGGGGGGGGGAACACATCTTGTGTGTGTGTGTGTGTGTGTGTGTTTTATCTGATCCGGATGGTTACTAATTCATTTTATTTATGGGGTCATTTTTGACCGGGAACACCATGGGTGTTACAAAGTTGACTAGATCATCCAAAATTCAATGAAAGTGGTGATCAGCAATTTTTTATGTTCAAATGTCTACTGTGAATGATATCATAAAGCCTTAATGCAATCGAATGTAAAACAAAAACGTTTTTTTTTGATGAAAGTAGTAAATCGGTCAGATTTGACCCGAACACAACAGGAGGGTCAATGACTGCATTTTGTGTTTACTTTATTGGAGTTTTATCAGCTAGGAAGTCGAATAACTCAGTTTTGTTGTTATATGTAGGTGTGTATTTCAGATCTACATTTTTGTCCTTTTGGTACAAAGAGTGTTTCAGTCATTTTGCCATTAAGAACAAACTGGAACAGAAATGATCATGTTGTTAGATTGGTTTATCAAGGACTAGGGAATATTGTTTTACGTCCTTAATCTCAGTAAAATGCACACTTGGGTATGTGATACAACTAGGTTAAAAAAATGATATTGCCTACTCCTAGCCTGATCGTATATCTAGTGCCAGTAAAGTCCCGTTCAATCTGTACATCATGCGGGTCAATATAAATACCATTAATGCAAAGCTCCTTTACCCTTGACTCGGCTCTCCTGTGTCTGCACACCCTGTCCATTCTGGTGCTGTTACCAAACTACATGTAACTTTCCTGACAGCAGCCGAGATGTTGTAGCCACAGCAGACCACACCATAAAAGATTGCTGATGCCATCACAGAGTCATAGAAGGTCTGAAGGAGTGCCCCCTGCACTCCAACATACATCAGTCTCCTCAGCAGATACAGTCTGCTCTGTCTCTTCTTGTAGATAGCAGCAGTGATCCGACCAGTCCAGTTTAGTGTTCAGATTAACACAAAGGTATTTATTAGATTTCACAATCTCAATCCCTAAATGTGTTGAAATGGCTATTATTTAATGGGTTATATCTATTTGACATTTGGTGTAGTAGTGTCTCATGACATGAGTAATAAATGATATATGACTTTGTTTAAGCTCATAATAATAATAATAATAATAATAGCTTGGATTATATAGCGCCTTTCATGAGACCCAATGTCGCTTGATGTGGAAAGGTGCACAACTGACCTTTAATGACACAATATTGAAGCATTTGACTCCATGTTGCAAAAAGGGAAATGTTTTAATAAAACAAATAGGTATTTTTCTCTCTCACACTCACACACACACACACACACACACACACACACACACACACACACACACACACACACACACACACACACACACACACACACACACACACACACACACACACACACACACACACACACACACACACACACACACACACACACACACACACACACACACACACACACACACACGACACTGAAATGGCTGGCAGGCTCTCAGGTGTCTTCCCAGGTTCTCCCACTGTAAAACACAATGAGTAAGCACAACCATAAGATCATTATTGCATGTGCCACAAGATCATTTCATATGCATGGGTTATCATAAAACAACAAATTATTTAGGGTCAGTTTTGTAGAAGCCTGATACTAAACTAGTTATGAAGTAATACATGTATTGATAACGCACACAGTCTAAAGAAAAAGCTAACAAAAGAGCTGTGTTCTCACCATGATGCGCAAGGCAGCCAGCAGACCATTGCCTCCTCTCTTCCCTACACATGGGCATACACAAACAGACAGGCAAAAACAAGTGTTAGCCATATCAGCGACCACGGGTAAATGCATTGCTGCTTCATGCTAAAGTAACGAGTTATAGCAGAAAGTTGAATACAGCGTATTTCTGGTATATTCATTTTAATGTCACCTGATATATAAGATGTGTGTTAAACTTGAATGGACGAGTCAATTTGTTCCTCTTAAATATAGAGAGGTTTTTTATATTATATATTGCTAAAATGATGTCCCATTTTAAGTAAAAGTAGATTAGCGCAAATGGAGTTTTCTTCCACTTTTGTGTTATAATCAAAAGGTGTTTTGTTGGCTATTTGTGAGTAGGAAAGGTACAGAACAACCTGTGATTTCTGCCTTGAGTAAAATGATTACCCGTTGATAAGTATTTTTCAGAAAGTCATTAGAAAAGGCCCATGAGTCTCTTTGCTAATTAGCAATGGTCTTTGCAATTAACAGCAGGTGTACCCATGTTAAGTGAATTGGTAAGAGGTCAGAGGAACTCCAAAAGAGGGCTTTCTCAGATATAATACAGTTAAAGTCTTGTTGGTTAGTGGTTCATATCCAGCATGCATTAGCTAAGAAACGATAAAGATATTGGTGCGTAAGCTGCATAGGGAAAATGTATGTGCGTTAATGTGCAGACGTTAGTTAATTGGATAATGCATATCCTGAAGGACTCCTAGAGAGGCCATGAGATGATTGAGTCACACAGTTAGAGGGACAATGGTCGTTCTGAATTAGCAATAGATGTATTCATGTTAAGTGAGCTGACTTCGAGGTTAGAGGAAGTTCAGAGAAGGCCTTAGGGTATAAGAACAGTTAACCGTTGTTAGTTAACTAATCCTAAGGATGTCATGAGACGCAGAGAGAAAAACATGTGACATTGGTGTGGTAGGCTGCAGGATAAAATGTGTGTGTTCATTGCAGTGGCTATACATGATGTATGATTACTGATCAACTGTACCTGTGTTTGTGTTTTATTTGATTCCTCTCTGTTTTATTCTTTCATGTTGTGCATGCTAAATTGCCACAGCATTTTGGAGTGGTTGGCTTAAACATATGTGTGTGCATAATTACTCTGTAGGAAGCATAGACTGTATATATAAATGGACGTAGGGTCCGTGACGTCACCCATAGGATTCTGCAGAGTTACCGAGAAGCCCTTAGTAGGCGGAGTCGGCCACGAACGACTCGACAGTGACGTCAGAGTTCAACTCCCGCCTGCTCCAAATAAGGGCAAAGAGGTGGGACCTCCTGCCACCGAGCTGGAAGTTCCAGAGCTAGCTGAAGCTACCAAGCTAAGCTAACATGCTCCCCATCTGCACACTGCCGTGGCATTTTACGTTTCTAAGGTAAGCGGAGATGAAACTATTCAACAAAACTATAAATAATAATCTAAGTTATTGAGTTTTTAGCATAATACTTCAGAATCTTAAAATCCCTTAATGTTTGTATGCAATTGTGCTAAATTCAACACTGGAATCAAGCAAATATTAATATGTTCGCATGACATTAGTTATTTATATTTTGATATCACTTGATTATACGTTTAATACATTTAAGTCAAGCTAAGGTACATGTGATGGAAGCTAGTTAGTGCTCTTACCTGTGAGGCCTCCTCCAAACAGCATAATAACCAGACTGTATCATTAAAACTAAGTACCAGTTCTAGATCCTTGACTTTAGACAAACATTTCAAAAGACAACATGTATTTAAAGACCAATCTTTATTTGAATGTGCCTCTTAACCTGAGATATTAGTTATACAGTAATAGTATTGACAATCTAAAAAAACTGAGCAACTCAACTTTATATTTCTTATTGTCTAAAGCATTTATTATTTTCATTTTCCCCCTCTCATATTCAGTGTGGACGGATTGAGACTGCATGGTGTCCAGAGAGCTGCTGAGACTTCAGGGAGAAACCTCTGTGTGATGGACGTCCTGTCTGTTGGTTTGGAGAGGACTGAGGGTCTTTCCTCTGCGAGGAGGACCAGGCCTGATGGAGGAGGACCAGGCCTGAGGGAGGAGGACCAGGCCTGATGGAGGAGGACCAGGCCTGATGGAGGAGCCCATGCTGGGCACAGCTGATACCAACTGCACAGGCCTAGTCTGTCACGTTATTTGACTATATGTGTTTACTTATACATTTAATAGGTTTACACCTTCTGTCCATATGTGCTTTTTATTTAAAACATGTTTGATTAACTTTTGGTTCACATTTCAATAAATTGTATTTGTATTTGGACTCCTTTTGTCCATTATTCTTACTGAAAATGTTAGATTACACATTCACATCTGACTGAAGATTGGCCCATTTATTTGTGACGTTGCAAACTCTGCAGTACAAGGCACAAGTGATGTGAAGCTCATAAAGCGAGGCAAATAGAAATAATCAGCGGATGGAGTGTATATGTGGAAATAGGTGCATTCGATCAGCTGACTGTGTTTTCACAATAAAAGTAGTTTCTTAGTGAATGTCCTGTACTGGTCGTAAAATCTCATAACATCAGCTTTTAATGTTCCTCTTGGATGTTCTTCTTGACCCTCAGAGAAGGAGAAAATGCAGTGTCTTTCAGGCATGTCCTTTCCTAACAAAAATGACAGGAAACATAAAACATATTATTGCAGAACAAGTGTGTTATTTATGAAAGCGGTGTGTTTAGGGGCTGTAGATATAATTATTTTGTAATTGTAATGGTTTTTTTTTATTTCAACAGTGAGCTACAAAGACAATCAGATTATGAATGAACAGTATGCAGTTCATCAACATTGAAATATATGTTATTATCAAAATAATATGTAACTGTTACAAAACGTAGTGCAACTGTAGAAGCTTGCTCTGTTGTCTCACTGAAAGAATAACTTTTACCACGTTTTTTCAGACAATATTGAGAGATAAATAGTAGCAGTTCTCACTATGTGTTAAATATCTTTGCCTTCAATACATTAAATTAGAAAGCTGACAGTCATATTGCTAAATATCTAAAAAAACCTTTTTGCATGGAAAAACCCCTCAACTTAACTGATGTGTAGGTGATCTAGTATTTAGCATTGTTTAATGGAATACATATCAGTGTATTCAAGTCAATACTTCATTTATGTAAACCAATATCTTTCTTGATTCTTTGTACAGTATGAAAAAAAGAGTCTTTGTACCTGAGCTGAAGTTCACTGCTGTGCGGAGTCCAGTTCTGTCTCTCACTCTCTGGTCCAGCCTGTCTGCATCACCTGGACACCTTAAACAAACAGATACATATCTAAAGTACCATGTGTACAAACAATATAACTGATTCTCTTCTGTTGAACATGTTGGATTGTGTATTGTCCGAGTCAGGGTTATTTTTATTTTACTGTAACTTTGGAAGTTGTGTTACCAATGCTTACTGTTTATTTGATACCTATTTGGTAATGCAATTAATAAAAACAACAAGGTTTGGGTTCGTTCTTCAGATGACTGTGACGTTAACGTGTAAGCTCGATAATGAACTCCAGCTCAACCAACCATATTGTAATATCTAAGTAATCATCTTGAAATATGACATTAATAATTGTAATATACACACATCTTATTGTGAGGTTGATTTCACATACACTACTTCGACGTTAGCTTGTCTACATACTTGAGCATAGCCAATTTAAATTAACCTTAGCGATGCATACAGTTCCTACGTATAATAAAATATCTCTACGTTACAAGGATGACCTTATTTTATAACCTCAAACAGAAGCCGTTTGTTCTACAGTATTATCCCACTTAACGCTTAACACTTGTCTATTTTGTTTTAACGTTTATACAGTCTATGGTTTTAACTTGGAGGCTACGATTAGCATCGTTAGCACCGATGTAGCTACCACTCGCTAACCCAAGCCTTAACATTCATTACGTAGACGATTAAAATCATTAACACATAAATAAAGCACTCGATTTTCACTTACCGTAAAACCGCATGCATGCACCGTCTATTTTAACCGCAGAGCGAGTCACAATAGTCCGATATATAAGCATGAAGAACAAACAGCCATGGCCGGCTTCAAGTTGTGTTCCCTGGATGAACTGACCAGGCAGAGTCCCTGTAGATTCACGGAGCAGCTTGCAGAGAGACAAGAAGCTAGCAGCAGCAGTTACTTGACAGAGCCGTCACTCAATGTGACCACGCCCTAATTTATCTAAAAACTTTAAGACCTAAAATAAATAAAAGGGTCGTGTTAGAAAACAATTCACTCACAGATCCATAATCATGAAGGTGGAACCTAACTATATTCATAATAATATTTATTGCATCAATGGGTAGAAACATGTTTTTTTCTGCTGTAAAGTTGGACATTTTAACATGGGGGTCTATGGAAATTGCTCCTTTCTGCAGCCAGTCCCTATCGGCCAATATATGAACTGCAGTGTGTGGCACTTCCGTATTGGCGTCCCGGCTCTTCCCCAGAGTTTGCCGCTTGGTTAAAATAGACAAAACAGGTTTTGATCCCTCCTCCCTTGGCCTCCCTGCCACTTAATTCAGGAGTTTACTTAATTGACAGAAAAAGCGACCTATCGCTTTCCAGTCTGTTAACCCAGAATGCAAAGCGATACAAAATCAGTCAAGTGCCGGGAAAACTCAAATTAAATGAAAGAGACAAACAAGAGACAAACAACAAAATGAGTGCGGGACCGAGCAAAAAGCTAAAGACATACCACTTCCACCCAGAATGGGAGGAAGAATATGTGTTTGTGATGTCACATTCAAAGGTTATTTGCCTTATTTGTAAAGCAAGCATCGCTCTGCCAAAGAAAGGTAACGTGGAGAGGCATTATCGGAGTGTTCACAAGGCATATGACAGTGACTTCCCTCCGAGTAGCGAGTTGAGAAAGAGAAAGGTCATGTATTATTGCTACACAAACATTATCTCGCAGTTAGTGTCGCCAACTCGTTTCTAACATGCAAAAAGACAAACAAATGCGTCTATGGTCGGTGTATTTTTGATCTTTCCGATCCAGACTAGATCTCTCTCCCCCGTGTGCGAGGGGGGCGGGGCAGTGTACATACACGGCGGGGATGGCGGAGAGAAGCGCTCCAAGGTGTGGTTAAATGTTACCCGTCTTGAGGTGGACAATGCTCGTTGTCAAGAGTGTTTAGCATGTAAGGGCGGTAACATGAGCAATTTGTCTAAACATTTAGCAAAAGTGCACCACATTCAGACGGAGGAATGCACCGGGTTCGACTGTCTTTCTAGTAGCTCTGGAGCCCCATCCACGAGTAACGTTTCCACGTCAGGTGTTATGTATGCTCGCAGCAACACACGGAGTTAACACAATTATACAAACATGGGCTAATGATTAGAGGTAACTGAGTTACTCTTTATTTTGTTAAAGTTTCAGCTATTCTGTTTACAGTTCTGTCATCAGATTATTTAATATGATTTGTTAAAAAATTGTTGTTTCTTTTGATGTGAAATATTATTTATTTAATTTAAATAAAAAGCAATGTCAATTTTGTAAACAATTTGTTAAGTTAATTTAATAATATATGTATTTTTGAATCAAGTATTCATCTTTGTCTTCATTGTTATTTTCCACATGGCTAAAACAACCTCAAGTTAAATCTAAAAGTTGATGGCTAAATAAGAGCGTTTGAGAAATTGTGCAAGGCATACAGTAATAGTCCGAATAGTCGATTAATCGTTTAATTAATCGATAGATTAATCGATTATCAAATTAGTCGTTTGTTGCAGCCCTATTGTAGTTAT